>NW_027505322.1:0-120000 GCF_021521415.1 Bidens hawaiensis | reverse complement strand
GTACTTGCGCCCTTATCTTAATCTTACAAGGCAAGGAAAGGGAAAAATGACATTATATATATAACATATTTAACATAGTTAAAAATAATTATAAACAAACCAAATCCTATTTATTTATTCTAATTATAGATCCGGCTGAAATAGGATTTTAGGGATAAGAAATAAACTAACTAAACCATGGATAAATCCAAGCGAACTTTTCTTAAATCCAAGCGATCTTTTCGTAAACGTTTGCCCCCGATCCAATCGGGGGATCGAATTGATTATAAAAACATGAGTTTAATTAGTCGATTTATTAGTGAACAGGGAAAAATATTATCTAGACGAGTAAATAGATTGACCTTGAAACAACAACGATTAATTACTATTGCTATAAAACAAGCTCGTATTTTATCTTTGTTACCTTTTCTTAATAATGAGAAACAATTTGAAAGAACTGAGTCGACCACTAGAACTACTAGTCTTAGAGGCAGAAAAAGGTAGGTTTACTCTTTATTAACTTGAATTCAAACCCCCATCCGAACTCAAACGCGGATTTCTATTTTGTGGTCAAAATCCAAGAATCCGGATTGAATTCTCGTGTCATAAGAAAAAAAAGAAGAATCTGGGAAGAAGAAAATTTTTTTTTGAACGCGTTGATTCATTTTTATTTTGACTACTTTCTTTTCTCATATTTTCTCATATTCTATTCATTTTTATTTTTTTTTATTCGACCTTCCCGGAGTTCATTCTCCGGGCAACTCCGTTTAACCGGTGGATTCCTTCCAACTTACTTCTTTTATAATCTCATTGGAAATCATATAAAGACAATTCCTATTTGATATAGCTATTTGTGCAAGTATTTTACGATTAAGAAGCAACTGTCTCTTGTACAGATCATTTATTAATCTACTATAACTATATCGTAGCTCACGTTATAGTTATGGAAGAAGGAGAAGAAGGATCAATTTATGGGTAAGCTAATAGGCTACAATTGGTTTTCCACTAATACTAATAAAGAATAATATTGGTATTAAGTGTTCGTCAATTCCAGTCCAACTATCTATAGAAAACCTTTCTTCTTTATAGAATTTATTATAGATATTATAGATTCGTTGCTAGGATTTTGACATGTGTATATCTAGAATTCAACTTAATTTATTGATCATTACATATAATTCAATTAAGATATTGTATGAAAGTATGATTTCTTCTAGTCTCCTTTGAGAATTGGAGGATTTTTGATTGAGTGGAAAAAGAAGGATTTTTTTGTCTACCTTACTTTCTTCATTTTTCCTTATATCAATAACTCAATCAAAATGCAATTATCTCGACGAAAAAAATGTCTGTTATGCTTAATATCTTTAGTTTGATCTGTCTTAATTCTGCCCTTTATCCGAGTAGTCTTTTTTCGCCAAATTGCCCGAAGCCTATGCTTTTTTGAATCCAATCGTAGATGTTATGCCAGTAATACCCCTGTTCTTTTTTCTTTTAGCCTTTGTTTGGCAAGCTGCTGTAAGTTTTCGATAAGATCTTTAATAGTATCTTATAGAATTCATGTAGAATTCATGATTTATTCGAGAAAAATGATAACATTTGATAAGATCAAATAAGTCTGACAGTATGAACCTTCAATTCAAACATTGAAATGATCGAATAGCCGTGAGAAATCCGGCTCGCTCCATTTCCCGATTTTAATCCTTTTTCCTTTCCGGCAAAATACCTTATTAGCTTAGGGTCGCTTACAACATCTAATTGGGGGTATGAAAGTGATTTCTGGTAATCAAAGACTCTTTTGAAAAATTTCAACTTCACAACTTCATTTGAATTTCTGAACATTCTTTTCTATTTTAGAATTCATTTCTTGGTGTCAAAATAAGATATGTGATATAAAAATGGAGGATCTATTATCTTTTCTTTTCTCTCGTTTTTCTTTTTCAAAAAATGATCTTGGAGGTTGTGTAATGCTTACTCTCAAACTTTTCGTTTACACAGTAGTAATATTCTTTGTTTCTCTCTTCATCTTTGGATTCCTATCCAATGATCCAGGACGTAATCCTGGACGTGAAGAATAAATTGTTTTTCTTGCTTTATTTTACAATTTTCTTCATATTTTTATTTTCTTTTAGCTATTCCACACACTTAACTAGAAAAAAAATAGAAAGTCATCAACGGAAAGAGAGGGATTCGAACCCTCGGTACGAATAACTCGTACAACGGATTAGCAATCCGCCGCTTTCGTCCACTCAGCCATCTCTCCCAATTGAAAAAGATAATTACTATGTTACATTACACATCAAGTAAGGATTAAATTAAGTATTTCTTTCACATTCTTTATCGTTATTATAGAATTAGCAATTCCATTTAGATGCTCGAAAGATCAAAATAGAAAGATAAAAAAAGAAGACCTTCTTGCTTTTATTTTATTCGAAGTGCCTTTTTGGCCTGCCCGGTCAATACCCAGCCGGGCCTTTTTTTGTTACAAAAAATTCCCTTCATTTTTTTATTTATAGGCAACATACTCTAAATAGCCAATTTAGTACCCGTGTAACAATTTCCGTTCTGGGGTTTACATATACTTATCATTTTTGTTATAATGGAAATTGAGAAGGATTTTTGATTCAAAAGAATAAATCAAGAAAAGGATAAATCAAGTATGTATCAATTTGTATTTTCTTATGTCGTTTGGCAAACCAAATTTTAGATTCAAATCCAAGAATCATTGACGAATTCTCAGTCAACGAATATCCCGTTTGTCATAAATTTTGGTTTTTTTGAGTGAAAATATACATTTGATTTTTCAATAGAAAAGTGAGGGGAAGCTTTTTGGCATTGTGTGTTTTGAGATACTATACAATCAATCGAAGGGACAATCAAAAGGGGAAAAGGGTTTTTTTCTAATTTTGATAAGTTTAGTTAGAAAAAGGATTCAAAAGGGGATGCAAGTACAATAAACTAAAATTGAGTAATCCAACAAAAAAGGTAAAAATTTCTCCTACTGTGTATCGTTTTGGCGGCATGGCCGAGTGGTAAGGCGGGGGACTGCAAATCCTTTTTCCCCAGTTCAAATCCGGGTGCCGCCTCATCAGCAAACGAATCGGAATCTCTTATTCTGTTCTGCTGATATAACTCAACCTAATTTTACCCAGCCAGAACAGAATAAGGGGACTGTTAATACTTGGTTGATTCTAAACATTCGTTCTGGGGATTTTGTAAAAGATTGTAAATCGGAAATCTTTGAATCCAAAATGAAAAGAAAGATTTGATTTTAATGGTCGAAGCAAGACTTCCCGATTCCTTTCTACTACTAATGTAATGTCTACTTATTGGGTCTTGATTGGAGATAATTTAACTACTGGTTGGGGGAAGTTCTTTCTATTTCTATACTGTGTAATCTACATATATAGGCTCGCGAGAATCTCTGAGTGTTCAGGCATTCAATCACTATTAGATTGAGATGGATAATTTATAGAAAAAAACATGAAAAAAATGATTCTTTTTTTTTAACCTCTCGTCAAAAGTATAATATACTATCTCCCAACTCCTTCAGAGAGACAATCGGGAAAGGGTACGGATTAGATCAAATAGGAAAAAGTTTGTAATAGATAGCAATTGATTTATTTTTACTTTGAAGGGCAAGAAAAAAAGGAATGTACCCTCTTATTTTATTACTAGATGTTCCATTAGTAACATTCCTTTGTAGTTTTGATTTTTTATTTTACTTGTGTTTAGTCTTTCCCGATTATAAATCATATAGAAATTTTTGAAATGGATTTTTTGATTGGTTCATCAATAGTGTTCGACCAGAATCCCTTTTTGACTCTGGACCATTTATTCTACTATTATTAGTGAGCAATAATGGAATAATTCTATCATAGAGATAAGGGACATAATTCACATGGATATAGTAAGTCTCGCTTGGGCTGCTTTAATGGTAGTCTTTACATTTTCCCTTTTACTCGTAGTATGGGGAAGAAGTGGACTTTAGAAGCACTCCTAATTTAGTTGAGGAATGAAACGGTATCAATTGTTTTATAGATCGTTCTGCAACGCATTTTTGATTTGAATTGAAATCATTTTCAAATCAAAATATCTTCGTTTCCAAATTCCATTGGATTATAGTGGATCAATGTATTCTATAACAGTAAAACAAAACAATTATTTCAGATTCATCGGAATAAATAGATGTATCAAAGAAATAGAATTGGGTCCTACGTAAATTCCATATATGGATTAATAACTACATATATTGAAGATAGAAGCTAATATAGTATACCAACTTTATTAGAAACAATTTTATACACTACTATAACACTAATAGAGAGTATGATAAGTAAGAAATCAATTTCTTACTTACCATACTCTCGGATCTCATAGAATACCGCCGATTATAGCCCGTTGATTTCATTTAAGGCGCAAAACAAAAATAGAACACTTTTCATTTGATTTCTTCAACTATTGATAAGAATTCAGAAGTCAAGTTTCATTTAAAGTAATTAATCATTTTGACTGGCTGTTTTTACGTAAATTATAAGTAGAAAAGCAGTAGGAATTAAAATGAACAGTGCAGTAGCAATAAATGCAAGAATATTTACTTCCATAATCTCATCGTTTTTTTTTTTCAAAATAACTCGGGATTTAATCCCATAGAGATGATAAATCTTTCACCTGTCAATTCAATGAATGCATTACCTATCGATGATCTTGAATCGGATCAATATCATGAATAACAATATCTGAGCTATTAAATTAATTCGTCGTCGAGAATTGAATAGTATAACATACGAACATCTTTTATCCATACTGAATCCAAAATGGGATTCCCGGACCAATCAAAAACCCCTTTACTTTATTTATCCTTCTTTTCTTTATTTTCTATAACCTACCTTCCTTAGGTCTTCCTTATAGAACCATCAAACGAACTCTAACCACCCGCCCCAACTACAAAAACCCAACAAACAATACAAGCGAAGTGGAAAAAGAGAGGAATTAGGTTCTAAATTTTAATGATCTAAATTTCTTTGGAAGACAAATAAGTATGAGAAAGATGAGTCGCGGGAGAAAAGATGGAATATTCTATCAACTTCACTATTTTAGTTATTTTTTAGTTTAGGGTTTGTTCTTTCTTCGACAGAATCCTGAAAAAAAGAAGGGAAACCCCTTCGGAATTCAATTATGCTCTCTGTCCCTTCTTTCACAGAAAATCGAGAGGCGAATTGATGTACTTATTGGATCCGTCGGGACTGACGGGGCTCGAACCCGCAACGTCCGCCTTGACAGGGCGGTGCTCTTGCCTATTGAACTACATTCCCTGGGAAATAAGAAGAGATCTAGCAGAAATTTTGGATTCTTTTTTATTCTCTCGTATCAGGTATTTTTTAAGAACAAGAGGGTTCTACCATCTGATAGTAGATTTCCAGAAATTGACAAAGTAATATTTCCATTTAGTCATCAAAAGAAACGTCCCTATTGAAGCAAGAATTGCTTTTCCTTGATACCTAACATAATGCATGAAAGAATCTTTGAACAACCATAAATTAACTTGAAAAGCCCTGGCAAAGACTTCTGCAAAATGCTCTATTTTTCCATAGAAATATATTCGTTCAATAAGGGCTCCAGAAGATATTGATCGTAAGTGAGAAGATTGGTTACGGAGAAAGAGGAAGCCAGATTCATATTCACATACATAAGAAGTATACAGGAAGAAGAATAGTCTGTGATTTCTTTTTGAAAAAAAAGAACTGGCTTTCTTTGAATTTGAAGTAATAATACTATCCCAATTATGACACTCATGAAGAAAGAATCTTAATAAATGCAAAGAGGAAGCATCTTTTATCCAATAGCGAAGAGCCTGGACCAAGATTTCCAGATGAGCTGGGTAAGGTATTAGTATATCTAATACATAATTTAAATGTGAAAAGTTGTCCTCTAAAAAAGAAAATATTGAATGAATTGATCGTAAATTATTGGATTTCACTACCCCTTTCCTTTCTAGGGAAGATATTAATCGCAGAGACAATGGAATTTCCATAATGGTTGAAGAAACCTCTGACATTACTTGCGAATAAAAACTCTTGTTGTGCCCCAAAAATGGAGTCTGTTTAGAATCATTAACATAAAGAATAAAATGATTCTGTTGATACATTCGAATGATTAAACGTTTCATAATTAGTAAACTGGATTTATTGTCATAACCTGCATTTTCCAACAAAATCGATCCATTTAAACCATGATCATGAGCAAGTACATAAATATACTCCTGAAAGATAAGGGGATATAAGAAGTAGTGAGATCTATCTAGCCCTAAATAGCTTTGGAATTTATCCATTTGAAATTTGATTTAAATTAAATTAAGGGTAGAGGATTTTGGGGGTTATAAATGATACATAGTGCGATACAGTCAAAACAAGGTATTATAGTACAAACCGAATAGATACCTCGGATACAGATAAAATTCTCAACAGATTCTCTATCCTATCTTTTTCCTTTGTTTTCATTATAGGATAACAAGATGATTAGAAATCCTTTACTTTTTTCAACCCAATCGCTCTTTTGATTTTGGAAATTTTTTTATCAATATACTGTTTCTTATACACATACTTCTCCATTATGGAATGGAGGATGGTAATATTTAGGATTCATTAAAAAAATCAAGAATACATTCCTAGGAGAAAGCCTTCCCGTATTGGGCACTAATATTTTTTTAACGTCTAATTAGATCGGGTAATCATTCAAATTAAGAACGGAAGCTCGTTGCTTTTTCTTTCCCTATAATCAAAATGAAATTAATTGAAGCCATGGGGCCCTATCCATTTCTTAATTCGACCCAACTTAAAATTGACCTCTATTTGCCCCTTTGAATAATTTAAACGAAGGCTTTGTCTTGAGCCGGAAAGAATAAAATATTCTCAGAACTCTTAATTGATACGACATGCTATTTTTTCCATTCATTCCCTTTGAGGATCAGTCGTGGTCTTCCAAACTTTACCGATGGTATGGACGAATCCTTCGCTTCATCTAAATGTGTAAAAGATCCTAGCCGCACTTAAAAGCCGAGTACTCTACCGTTGAGTTAGAAACCCACATAGAAAAAGGATATGTAGATACAATCAGAATAAACAGAATAATAAAATGATTAAATCAAACCATAAATCTACGTAATCTACGAAAAAATTTCCCGAAAAAGAAAGAAAAAATTTCCCGAAAAAGAAATAAATCAAAAGAAAGAAATGTAAAAAATGCTGGACTATCCCCTATTTCTAGGTTATCCACTTTTTCAACCAAAAATCCGAGTAGCAACGCTAATCCAACGAACCCATCATTTGAATCAACAGGTAAAAAATCAAACCTAAAACCTATGAGACAGAAATAAATAGAGCTGCTTATCACGATGAATTATATTTGTTCGATACAATATTGTCAATATAAAGGTTAATAAAAGAATACGATGGAAAAAGTACAAGAACTCAAATTGAAAAAAAGGAAAAAAAAAGACTTGTGTTGGATTGGCACTGAATATGCATATATACTAAAATTTTTAGTTTAGGTGGAGAATAAATAAAGATAAAGTAGAAAAAGGATTTATGCAATCAATAGTGTATTGAATCCATATATAATAAGTCGAATAACGAACTTCGATTCCTTGTTTCTTACTTGGTATTAGAGTTCGAATGAAAACTGCAGGTAATGTCAGAATTTTCTATATTTGTAAGGATCCACCAAATAAGGTTTACTTAGAAAAAGATTCTATAAAAGCAATGATAAATAGATACGAAGATAGCAAGAAAATAAGTAGAGCAAGAAAAAAAATAAGGAAATAAAAAAACATAGTATAGAAAAGATATCCAAAATGATATAGAAATCACTATCCTATCCTTAGTTTTGATTTCCTTAATTTAATTGAATTTCATTTGATTAGAGCAAAGTTCCTTAAAAACCTCTGCCTTTTTTAAAATATCCTGAACAGTTCCTGTAGGCTGAGCGCCTTTTTCAAGGAAATAGAGAATAGCGGGAACGTTTAAATAAGTTTGATTCTTGATAGGATCATAAAAACCCACTTTCCGAAGATCTCTTCCTTCTCTTCGGGATCGAACATCAATTGCAACGATTCGATAGACGGCTCATCGGGATAGATGTAGATGAAAAAGAAACCCCCTAGAACCGTATAAGAAGCTTTCTCCTCGTACGGCTCGAGAAAAAATGATTAGAAGTTTTGTCTATGGATAAAATTATAATAAATAGGAAAGGACTCCATAAAAAAATTAGTCTATAATTTAACTCATAGTCATTTTTTTTTAGCTTTCTTCCTGAAAAAAAATCATTTGTACTCATAACTCAAGTTCAAGAATTCTAAAATATCTTTAAAATATCTTAAAGATATTAATCTTTTTATTTTTTGAATGGTCTTTAACCCTCCCTTTTTCGTCTCGTTTAAAATAGATTTGGATTCTGTATTTGGATCCGTGAGACAATTGAAGTGGCGTTTCCTTGTTCTGGGATCCTTTATCTTGGTTTTAAATCATTGGGTTTAGACATTACTTCGGTGCTTCTTAACCCTTTCAAAATGGTAGCAACATACCCCTTTTTGTGATTTCTTTCTATCAAAGAATCATACCGATGGTTTATTCGTGCACGATACACCGTGAATCGAAAAGTTTTAGCCGTTCCAACAAAAATTTTTGGATTTTCAAATTTGTTTAAAATTTGCTCGAATCGGATCCTTTCGATTTCTATATCGAAGATATACTTACGAAGTTGTTCCAATTTATTGATTGGCATTAACCCTAGATCGTTGCCCCTGAGAAATTAATCAATACTTTCTACTCGAGCTCCATCGCAAACTATTTACATTACAATTACAACCCAATAAAAAAAGAAGGGTTAAGCTAAAAACTTTTGTCAATTCTTCATGGTACCAGTTGTTTCATCTATGTAACCCCGATTATATGACCAATCATATATAGCATTTTTGATTTTGTCAGAAAAAATTCTCTTAGGACCCATTTTAACAAATGAATTAATTAAGTCCAAATTTTGAAAAGATGAATAAACAGGTTTATATAAAAAGAATGCTATAAATATTCCGAAAGAGGCTATACTGACTGAAAAAACTGCATCTTTACAAAATTCATACCAATCTATTGAATTGTTTGAATTTTTATGTAAAAGATTTATAGACGGGGTTAACCATTTGGAAGATGGACTCTACCGCGGCTGAGAATGGATCAATTATTAAATCTTGGATGGAAATTTCTTTTACCTATTTCTCTAGGTAATCTATTATTAACAACTTCTTTCCAACTTCTTTCACTGTAAAAAAAGACTTCGATATTCACGACTTGTCTCAAACAAGAGAAAGAAACAAGTATCTTATTTTTATAGATATTCACGATATGTTTCCTATGGTAACTGAGTTCATGAATTATGGCCAACAAACAGTACGAGCCGCAAGGTATATTGGTCAAGGTTTCATGATTACCTTATCGCACGCGAATCGTTTACCTGTAACTATTCAATACCCCTACGAAAAATTGATCACATCCGAGCGTTTCCGCGGCCGAATCCACTTTGAATTTGATAAATGCATTGCTTGTGAAGTATGTGTTCGTGTATGTCCTATAGATCTGCCCGTTGTTGATTGGAAATTGGAAACTGATATTAGAAAGAAAAGATTACTTAATTACAGTATTGATTTCGGAATATGTATTTTTTGTGGTAATTGCGTTGAGTATTGTCCAACAAATTGTTTATCAATGACTGAAGAATATGAACTTTCTACTTATGATCGTCACGAATTGAATTATAATCAAATTGCTTTGGGTCGGTTACCAATGTCAATAATTGACGATTACACCATTCGAACAATTTTAAATTTGCCTGAAATAAAAACTTAAGAACTCATTTTGATCTAAAAGAATGAAGGTTTTTGTTTGGTGAATAACTACAATTATATTCATAATTATATTGATTAGGATTAGGCGGCGAGTAATTTATATTAATATGAAAAATATATTTCTTTTCTATAGTCTATATTGATGATTTGAAAATTGATGATTTGAAAATATATAGATTCAAATTACTCCTTCGAGAGATTTGGCCAATAACTACATCTACATCAATCCATATCCATGAAAATGGAATTTTTCAAATTGAATAATTAAGAACTATTATAAAATAGAAAAAAAGTTATAAAATAGAAAAAAAGTGGAGTTACTTCTTTTTTCCTGACCGGGTCAATAAAGTTATGCAAGATTTTGATTTATTTATCTCTTTTATATAATGGATTTACCTGGACTAATACATGATTTTCTTTTAGCCTTTCTGGGATTAGGTCTTATATTAGGGGGTCTGGGAGTAGTATTACTTGCCAATCCCATTTATTCTGCCTTTTCATTGGGATTTGTTTTTGTTTGTATATCGTTATTCTATATTCTATCGAATTCCCATTTTGTAGCTGCTGCGCAGCTCCTTATTTACGTAGGAGCCATAAATGTTTTAATCATTTTTGCTGTGATGTTCATAAATGGTTCAGAATATTCCAAAGATTTCCGTCTTTGGACCGTGGGAGATGGAGTAACTTCCGTGGTCTGTACAAGTCTTTTTGTTTCACTAATGACTACTATTCCAGATACGTCATGGTACGGGATTATTTGGACTACAAAAGCAAACCAGATTGTAGAGCAAGATCTGATAAGTAATAGTCAACAAATTGGGATTCATTTATCAACAGATTTTTTTCTTCCGTTTGAATTTATTTCAATAATTCTTTTAGTTGCGTTAATCGGCGCAATTGCTGTAGCTCGTCAATAATAACTCTTTATAACCGGAAAAACCTTGTTATGAGCTATCACATGTCTTTCCTTTTTTCTATTTGACTTTGTATATAAAATAGAAATTATTTATTAGTTCAATCTATTCCCAATATATTACTTTGTTGCATTACTCGTTATATTCTAGTCAATCCAATTGGTTAAATTGTTGTTCATATTGAAATGAATCGAGATTTATAAGGAGTTGGTTAATGATGCTCGAACAGGTACTTTTTTTGAGTGCTTATTTATTTTCTGTTGGTCTATATGGATTGATTACAAGTCGAAATATGGTTAGGGCTCTTATGTGTCTTGAACTTATATTAAATGCGGTTAATCTCAATTTTGTAACATTTTCTGATTTTTTTGATAGTCGTCAACTAAAAGGATCCATTTTTTCTATTTTTGTTATAGCTATTGCAGCTGCTGAAGCCGCTATTGGACTCGCTATTGTTTCATCAATTTATCGTAACAGAAAATCAACTCGTATAAATCAAATTGATAAACTGGCTGACGCACTACCTGAAGAGTGGGGCACATTCATAATGATTCAATTGTCAAATCCTGTTGCATATGCCCGGCTAAACCTAGCAAGATTTATTGAGAAGCTTGAAGCACACGAACTGGAGCTTAGGAAAAAGCAGAAGATGAAATCAACAGCAATCTCACAAGATGTTGGGTTGTATTTCAAAGGTTCACAATCTATTGTTTCATCAAATCCTAAGATTCCCACAGCTTTTTGTGCAGAGCAAACTGGACAAGCCCGTGTAACCAATGTTCCTACTATTCCACATTACAGTAGTAGTTATTCAGGAACGGTTCTAGTATCTCAAGCCTCAAGCACACAAGATTATGATATTATACAGTGCAACATTGCTGTAAATCTGAAGAATACAGGAAACCTGACCACTGAAACAGTAAAGGAACACATGGCATTTCTTGGATCAGTTTTAGAATCATATGAGTGTTTGGTTGTTGGTCGTATTGGCAATTATAACATGACAAAAGAGGACTACGACCAAATTGATCCAGAAGAAATGGAAATGATAGATATACGGTGGTGCATGGCAAGTGTGATTATAAGGGCTCAAAGGTTCAAGGAAATAACCGGAAGAAATGTGCTCGATGGTTCGACATAAAAGTTGGGGTTTGACAAATCTAAGGTGAGATGCTTTCGGTGTAAAGAAAAAGGACACTTCAAGCGGGAGTGTACCAGCATGAATGTGGATGATAATGCAACAAATCCCTTTGGGAGGGATTACTACAAACAAGCAATATATCATCGTCCCAAGGTAGAATCATTAAAAGGCAAGAAACCGACAGAGGTGTCAACCTCACAACAAAAAGTTTCTATAGCTCAAATGGACGAAGGTTTTAACTGGAATTCAGTGTTTCAAGTGAATGTGGCAGAAATGGTTGATGAGGGTAAGCAAGAGGTTTTAAGTGAAAAAGGTTTAAGATAAGTGACAGTGTTGAGAATGTGGTTAAAAAGGTTGAGAACAAAGTAAATGATTGTGTTGATAAGTTGTTTGAAAATGAAGTGGTTGAAGATTAGAGTATGGACAAGGTTTTCAAGGTTGAGAATGAGCAAAATGACAAGGATGTTCAAGTAGATGAACAAAATGCTTCAGATGACGAACTTCCACGAACATATGACAAACTTCACGAGGTTCCTTTTGACTGTCTTATTTCATTATTTCCACATGATATCATCGAAAGTTTTGCGGGTTGGTTTAATGGAGAAGAAGTACCTCATGGAAAAATTGACTTTGGAGAAGAAGAAGATGTGGTGATTCCCGAAGTCAAAAGTTCAAGTGATGAGGAGGAATCAGTTGAGGTTAAAGAAGAGTTCATTGAGGGATTGGTTGAAGATATTACCGATGGAGATTCAGAAAGTTCAAATGAAGAATGCTCTCCAACAGATCAGGCATTCATGGCACATCAGGTAAATCTAAACTCGAATATATGTGAAAAGTATGAGCTGCCGTGTAATAATTGTGATTTTAAAACTCTTGAAATTAAAGAGTTGAAATAACATTATGATCAAGTTTTATTAGATCTTAAAAGGGTTAATGAGGCTTATATGAAACTACAAAAATGTGAAAATAATTTGTGGGCAAATATCCAACAGAATCAAAAGACAATTTCAATGTTAAAACATACTGTTGAGGATAAACAAATTGCCATTAACAGACATATTGATGAGAACGCAACTCTCAAACTTGAGTTGCAAACACTTAAGATTGAAACAGAAAGAGTAAAATTAAAATTGGTGAGTTATGCTGCTTCATCTTATGTTCTTGATCACATTATTCCTGGAACCACATCAAAATACAAGGATGATGTGAACGAGAATATAGCATCAAGTGTGGATTATCATACCGTGCCTAATGCTTATATTCCTATGAAACCTAAGGGTTTCAAAAAGGAACTAAATGTGAAAGTTGAAACTCCACTGCATAATACCACTGAGCCTGGTGATGATGATTGTGCGGAATCTGCAAAGGTTGATAATGCCAGTTCTGGTTGTGACATGACAACCAAAATCAAAGTTGCAGAGCCAACGTTAACTGAAGAAAAGTTAATAATAAGTTTTTAGAAAAAGAGCATGTTGACACAAAGAGATTTGCTAAGACAAATTTTTATCATAAGCAATCTCATCATGTTAAACCAACTCATGTTAAAAATATCGTTTTTGTGTATGGTAAGACCTCGAAATCTGAAAAGGAAGCCGTTTTTAGAAACCAATCAAAACGAGAGTTTTATCAACAAAAGGCCGATCGTGAACAATTTGAAATAACATCTTAGGTTAACAAGTTTGTTGACCGAAGATATTGTTTTAATTGTAATGAAATTGGGAATGTTTTCTATGCATGTCCCAATCGATTTAAGAGTGATCATACTCTGTCTGAAAAGTCGGTCACCAAGAAACCAGGTTTAGGTTATGAGAACGTGAATAAACCGGTATGTGTTCCCGAACCTGTGAAAATTCTGGAACGTAGTGAATCAGTTAAAAGTGAAATTGTTAAGACAAATGTTTCAAAGACAACTCAAACCTCTTTTTACAGCAAGAAACAAGCTGTAGGACAAAATTAGGTGGCTAAAACTGTTGCTAAACCACCAGAGGTTGAGAAAACAAAAATTGAATTTGAGACACATGTAACCAGTGAGGATTTATTATCTTGTGATTCAGACATTGATAATGCATGGTTGTTGTATATAAACTTCAAACAACCCAAGACCAAGAAGGCTTGGGTTTCCTTGTTTCACTAAAACCATTTGTAGTATGTGCAGGGGCTTCCAACTCGTTGGATAATGGATAGTGGAGCCTTTAGGCACATGACGGGTACTCTTCACCTACTCAAAGATGTCAAATCTATTCATGGAGGGTATGTTGGTTTTGTAGGAAACCAAGGATGTCAGATTGTTGGAGAAGGCACGTTGACGAATGGGAAAGTCACGTTTGATAACGTCAACTACATTTCAGAACCGGAGATAAATTTGCTAAGCATATCACAAATTTATGATAAAACTTTCTCTACACATTTCACTGACAGAGAATGTTAATTTTGAAACCGAGTTTCAAAATTCCTAAAGAATGGATTCTAACGCATGCTCCTCGAGAGAATGATCTTCATGTCATGAACATGAGTACGGCATCAACATCTTCGGGATCTGCTCAATGTTTCATCTCTAGGGCATCAGAACGGGAGTCAGTTCTATGACATCGAAGGATGGGACATATTTTTGTGAGGAAGATGAACCATTTGGTTCATAAGAACTTGGTAGAGGGAGTGAATTTGAGAAATTTTCAGTTAAATGAAGAGTGCTTGGACTTTAAGAAGGGAAAACAAACAAAGAAACCACATCCGAAGAAAAGCGTCGATGACATCAACTTACCGTTAGAACGTCTCCATATGGATCTGTTTAGTCCGGTGAATGTCAAAAGTATCACAGGAGAACTCTATTGTCTTGTGGTTACCGATGATTTTTCAAGATTCTCGTGGGTAATGTTTTTGGAATCGAAGGATGAGACGTATGATTCCCAAATGGTCTTATTTAAGAAGCTGGTGAATTTGTATAATCTACCGATTCGGCGAATAAGAAGTGACAATGGGACGGAGTTCAAGAGCAATAAAATGCTTGATGCAACATCCGTATTACGAGATTACTAAATAAAAGAAAATTATTGTTTCGTGTGAGTCGCTCGTTTAAATGTGTGCGTGTTTTTATTTGGATAAGGATTAGGATTGATGAAGGAAGTGGGTGGTGGGGTCCATAGCTCTCTATATAAGGCCATCCCCCCATCCCTCACCATTTCTTCCCACAACACACACACACTCCCTAGAACACACACATACTCTCTCTCAAGACCCGAATCCGATTCCGGGCTAAAGCAAGGAAGATCTTGGTGATCAAGTGTCTTCAAACAACAAGAATCACGTCCAGATCCTTGAGTTTTCTAGATCCAAACCAAACCCGAAGCCAATGGTGAGTTTTAGCCAACATGGTTAAGTTTTGTGGTTGAGTTCGACATGCAAATCGATATCTTAGTAGATCAGGTTGTAGGATGTAAGAAAAACATAAAACTTGGTGAGCCTTAGCCTCACGAGAATGAAATAGGACAAAAAGGTGATGTTCGGATCTCATAAAACATGGGTATACAAAGTTGGTACGACCCAAAACCCATAAAAAGGGTAAAACCGGGTCCTAAAGAGGAAATAAGGAGAAAAATGGCTTCAAAATGGTAAAAGCGAAGAAAAAGGTGAAAAAGGTTGTTTCGCATCGCACAGCCATGCGAAGCGAAAAAGGGTTGTTTCGCATCGCACAGCCATGCGAAGCGAAAAAGGTTGTTTCGCATCGCATGACCGTGCGAAGCGAAAAAGTTCCGTGCGAAGCCAAAAAGCATGCGAAGCGAAATTCCCATGCGAAATTTCATGAAATTAATTTTCTGATGCGTTTTTGTTAAAGGACCGTTAATGAAAATAAAAATTTTCAACCCCAGCCAGGGGCTCTGCCCCTTGGACCCTGCTAGGGGCTGCCGCCCCTAGACCCTTCTACCAGGGGCGCTGCCCCCGGAGCCCCGTTAGTTAAGGGTTTCATTAACTTAGATGTAAGAAGTAGTAGTAATGGTTAATTGACGCGCGTAATGTATTGTACAGTTAGCCGTACGCAGCTAGGGAAGGGCATTACCATTAACGGCGAGAGAAATCGTCTCCAGGTGAGTTCTAGCCCCATTTCTCTTTGAGATGGTTTCGGGGCTGTGTGCATACTTGTAAGAATAGTAACCTATATACTTATGTGCTTAACGTGAATGATTAATGCAAGAAATATATATATCAATGTGATTAACACAAATGATTAATGTAAGAATGAAAGCAAGAGGTTAGAACTTGTATATGTTAGTTGTTTAACTTAACATGTTTGTAAGAATCTAGAAGGTATGTGAAGTAAGAGTTAGGGTGGCAGGCCATTCTAATACCTGGGCAAGAATAGTAAGAGTCAGGGTGGTAGGCCCTTCTAATACCTGGGTAAGAATAGAGTGGCCGACTCTACGATATCAGTGCAAGAAGTCAGGTGGCAGACCCTTATAATATCTATGCAAGAATGTATGAATAGTTGTATGTCTGTAAGAATGTGTAAGAATAATCCTGTAAACTGTTAAACTAGAATTCACTCAGCGTAGCTGACCTTTAGTATGCATGCAGGCAAATAGGCTGAGGCAGCTGGCGTGAGGTGGGACACCTGGCAGGGATTGGAGAGACTGGCATCTTGGAATAGAAGTGTTATGAAATGTGGTGTTATGTTAAGACATTTCAACTTTTGTTTAAGACAAGAATTATTGTTTTTGTAATGTGATTGTGAATGTTTAATTATTCCGCGAAAGTTTTAATTAACTCTGATTTTAGAACCGTGTTATGAGTAAATCCAACGCCAAAGTAGGGTTACCGGGAACGGGGCCTTACACTTGATTACTGTAATGACCAGGGAATTCTTCATGAATTCAGTGCACCTTATACTCCACAACAGAACGGGGTCGCTGAACGAAAGAATCGAACCTTGATTGAAACAGCTCGAACTATGCTCCCTGATTCAAAGTTACCTGTGAATTTTTGGTCGGAAGCAGTAGCGTCAGCTTGTTACACTCTCAACCATGTACTTACAGTCAATAAATTCGGCAAGATGTGTTTCGAGCTACTAAATCATCGAAAACATAATCTTAAATGGCTTGAACTGTTTGGATCGACGTGCATAGTTCTTGAACTGAGTGGCAAATTTGGTCCCAAATCTATTGAAGGTTTCTTCGTGGGGTATGCTAGTCCACTAAGACGTGTATACATTCCTAGCCTCCACAAGATTGTCCAGGTCCAAAATGTTGATTGTCAAATATATACTCCTACCGTTCAACGACCAAGGGATTCTCAGCTATTTGATTACGAAAGCCTTTGGGAGAGTTTCAAACTCCCTGAGGAAGTTCTTTCTGATGAGACTTTGAAGATGTTATATCAACAACATTTATCAGAAGATCATGTAACAACGCCTGAAGTCCCTGCGTCTGTTCGTCGAGATGTACCAAATCATGTTCAACCTGATGATGTGTCAGAAACTACTCTTGTGTTTGATGACGATGGTTAAACAGATGAGGAGATTATTGAGGTTATCTCTCCATCCATCATTGCTGCTGAAGAGAATGAAAACAATCTCCAATCTGAAGCGGTAGTACCTACAGAAGTGGTGCCAAGAACTTTATCCTACCATCCTGAGGATAACATAATAGGAGATTTGAATGCTGGAGTTCAAACGAGACGACAAATGGATCAAAACCTCCAGTGATTCTACTCAAGTGTATCTCCTTTACAAAATCAATTCTCATTCAAGTGTTTTATTTCGCAGGTCGAGCCTAAAATGTACAAAGAAGCCCTGACCGAAGAGAGCTGGGTTAATGCTATGCAAGAAGAACTATTGCAATTTAAGAAGCTCGGGGTCTGGAAACTGGTTGATTTGCCTGAGGATAAGAAGCAGATTAACACCAAATTGGTGTATAAGTGTAAAAGTGATGAGAATGGAATCATTGTCAGAAACAAAGCAAGAATTGTTGTTTTGGGTTTTAACCAGAGAGAAGGTATCGATTACAACAAAGTTTATGCACCAGTTGCAAGGCTAGAGGCTATTCGGATCTTTCTAGCATTTTTTTTTGGAAAATATTCAAAGTTTATCAGTTAGATGTCAAGTCTGCATTTCTCAATGGAAAAATTAGTGAAGAAGTCTACGTGGGACAACCACCGGGGTTTGTCGATCCGATCCATAAAGACAAAGTGTACCTCCTTGATAAAGCCCTTTACGGTCTTCATCAGGCCCCGAGTGTTAGACTCAGTGTGCCCAAGACACATAGTATTACTGATGTGGCTAGTACGTTATGATCCAAGTCAGGTCATCCCCAATAACAAGCTAGACAAACACCGATAATATATGATATGATCATAGTAACTAAATATTAACACTTAGGTTATTTGGAAAAAGGTTTCTAAATATATTGTACTTGTGAAATAAATAAATTATATGGATGATTTATTATGAGAGAGAACATTTCATAATGTTATTTAAAGATGGTTAAAGTAACAATATGAAATGGAAAATTATTCTTGCATGTTCCTTATATTATGTAACCATGTTATTTATTCTACATGAGTTATATATCATAAACCAAAATGAAATTTGAATTTTGAAAGGTAGAGAGAGCCCATGTGGCTGCCCCCCCCCCCACATTCCCTCCTTTCTCTCTTTCTTGATAAAAGACAACATGCAAGATGAATGAGTGGTCACTTGGGTGGTTCAATAAACTATTCTCTTCTTTCTCTTTCACACACACAAGACCAAAAATACACTCCCTCTCTTTCTCTTTGATTTCGGCCAAGACAAGGAAGAAGAAGGAGGAGTTTTAAGTGTGAAATCCTAGCTACAAGGTGTTAGTTGAAGGCTTGGGGTATACAAGCTTGAGGTCTTCTCTCTTGAAGATTCTTCATTCAACCGTTTCCCTTTAAATCTCCACAAGCAATCAAAAGGTTGGCATGCATGTGTAGTTTAATGGTTGTTTATGTTTTGTAACCATGTATTTCGTATTTGGATCCGGGTTTTGGGTTTTGCATGTATAAGTCGGTTTTATATTCATAAATTTAACAAGATTTAAATATATTATCCGCTGCGTTTTTCATAAAAATGAGGTTTTATGACTTTGACGATCTTGTTAAAACCTAACAATGGCATCAAGAGCCGCTTATATGAATGCATGCTTCATTAGACCCAAATATTTTCAGGTTTATGGTGTGGTTCACCATTTGGCCAAAAATTTTGGGGTTTTTGGTTACCCCTTGGTTTTTCAAGATTATACTTTACATGCATCTGGTAATCTTGAAAAATTAAGTCATTTAGTTGATTGTGTAACATTTCGGATTTTTCAAACCCGTATTTGTTTCGTTTAACCCGACCAGAAACATTTTAGATCTTTGTTATTAATAAAAATCAAATGTTTATGAGTAATTAAGTTTCCATATGATCACTTTAGGCCCTTCATACTTTAAAAGATGTTCAATTATTAATTTATGCATAAAAGATTCATTAATTATCCAATTCTCATACCACAAGGACCAAAACTGTCAAAATATGAAACTCCACCTTAGGAGGCCGGAGCACCACGTGGTGGGAAACCTCTCACCCACCACGCGGCGCTATGGAGGTTCTGATCAGATCGTTTAAGTTATTTCGTTTCCTAATTCATTTTTAGCATGTAAATCGCTTATTTTAGGCATAAATCGAGTAAATTATGGTACAAGAAAGGGATATTAACCAAAATACAAGTCCATACTCTTAACTTATTGATCAAGCATGAAATCTCTGGTTTATTTCATATATATTCTCATTAAAATCGTATTTTGTTACTTAAACGATTAAATCTTCCAAATATGATTTTCACTCTTTTCAAGTTTTGGGCTAGCATACACACCTAAATGATTTTGCTTGATGAACCGTTTAAACTTTTTTTCATGGGCTTACTTGTATAGAGTATGCCTTGGGATGATATTTATGTATGTCTGGATGTATGTTTATATATGTGTTATTTTGTGGCCAATAATTGGCGATGTTAATTAGTCGTTATCGACTAAGGATGTTTGCGTATGCCTACTTCGTGTTTGCATACGTTGGATGAAATGCTACGTGTTTGGGTTGTACGTGTGCTTGACACTGATGTTAATACTTGGATGTTATTCGTAGAGATATGATTATATAGATATATATAGGTATGACTACTTATCGTTTATGATGGCCTAATTGTTTATATCCCGTTTTATTTTAAACTATTGGAATGATTTATATAAATGTCAATTATTAAAACTTGAACTCACTAAGCTCAAGCTGACTTTGTGTGTATGTTAGTGTGAGTTTCAGGTTAGGAGGAGGATGCTTACCGCTTGGACGTGCTCGAGGCTACTTGGACGGTGGAAGGCAAATCTAATCGGAAAGTTTCAATAATGAACATTGTTCTTCTCAATTTTTACTAAATACATTCAAATTTGGTTTTGGGCATAATTTCCGGGTTTTGGGAACCTGTTTTAATAATTATGATTTTTCTGCTGATTTATACTCTGAACTGGTTTTTGGAATGAAATGAATTGACTTGAGTTTAAGAATTTTGTAAGTCTATTTTATGATCACCAACTGTAGGATTCCTGAGATTCGGGGTCTTACACACACACACACATACATATATATATTATTTAAATTATCTTTTCTTATTTAAATCCATATTCTCAAACTATAAATTTCTAAGTGCATTATAAATATCTTTTTTCTTCATGTCTTTCCTCAACTTCATGTAGTTTTTACAACTTACTTTCCATTTTATAAATCTTTATTATCAAAATTCAATTATGGTAAATTTTATTATTAAACTAAATTTTGCATCCTCTAAACATAATTTCCATTTTAAATTAAAAAAAATCTTCCATTAATTAATTTAACTTTTATCATTATATTGACTTTCTGATTGAATCTCCTTCATAAATATTTCAACTCCCCACTTTGATTTTGATACACTTTGAAAATTTTGAACGTTTTAAATGTCAAATTCGTAGTTATTAGAATAGTTATGGTGGTTCATGCATATCTAGCCTCGCATTTATCTTATTTTATATACTATTTCACACTTAATTTTGGTATCACAACTAATTTAAAATTTGTTTTTACTTGAAATTCCATTGTAAACCATCGATAATTCAATTTATATATTTCCTAATATTTATAACGATTTTGTGAAAAAGAAAAAATCCATGAATTTCCAAGTTAATCTAATTTAATATCTTCAATTACCCACTTTATATTTTATCTAATTTTAAAGATTTAATTGGAATAGAACTATCTCGGTGATTCGGGAATATCCGCTTCCCAGTTTAGTCTATTAATAATTTAATTCAAACATGTATATCTTCGCATTATCATTAATATTTAAATTATCAATTACTAACTATTATAATATTTTAGAATATCTTAATCGAATTTATCTAATCTCAAAACCACAAACTTGAAAAGCTATGACTTAATATTAACTTCTCTTTAAACTCATAAATACTCAAATTAACCAAACTCGACTCATCAAAATTTTCGTTAACTATGTTTAAACTCTCGATCTTAAGAACTTCATTCCTAAAGAATACGATCTTTTAAGATTCCGCATGCTATTAACTATTTTAAAATTTGTTAAACCTTTGCGTATTTCATCCCCTGAATAAAATTCCTTTCATCAAGGTAGACTTATTATAATCTAATAAATATACCTCAATTTCCTTAGTCTCGATTATCACGATTCATAAATAACATTTATTTCACGAAATCTGTTTCCATCATAAGCAAAAGATATTTTAGAATTTATCTTATTTTATTAATCAAACATGAATATTTATTAATTATCTTCTAAATTTACACTTAAATAATCAAAATGTTTGTTTCATTCAAAATGAAGGGTTTAAATATTTTATAACTCACATGATGAAACAAATTATACGAACCATCCGACGATAAGAGTAATTATTGTAAGACCCCGAATCTTGGGAATCCTACAGTTGGTAATCACATTAAAAAATTCTCGAAAATTTTAAACCAAGCAAGTTCGTTTAATTAAAAACTAGTTCATAGTAAATGAACAGCGGAATTTCATAAGCGTCACAAATTTAGTCACAAACATTAAAGTCAAAAACAAGTTTAGTTTATTAAAACCGTTTCAGAGTTTAATAGACAGCGGAATAACGAATACCACTGTTCCCAAACCGGGAAAAGTACCAATCCATAATTAGTAGAAAACATTAAGTATTTGAAATTTCCAAAACTATAAAATAAAATAATTATCTTGTTGGAAGTCCCCAACTAGAAATGCCTTCAACCGTCCGAGTAGTCTCCGGCACGTCTAAGCGGTAATCTCCAATCCTCAACCTGAAAATCAATCTAACATACACACAAAGTCAGCTTGAGCTGAGTGAGTTCAAGTTTTCCATAAGTAACATCCAATAAACAATTTAACTCCATAAGTATAAAATGTAGGAGAAAATCATAAGTAATTAGTTATATAACTTTCCTTGGTCAAGTCATAGGTAAATAAAATAATAAATAACTCTTCTTGATCAAATCATAAGTAAATAAAACATTAAACATCTTTTCTTGATCAAACACACAACACGGGTCTCCTCACCCCGGGCCTTCCCCGAGTAATATATTTGACCCGGCCGCAGTTTAACAAAAACCAACAAAATCATGCAACACGAGCCTCCTCACCCCGGGTCATCCCCAAGTAATATATTTGACTCGGTCACAGTTTAATAATACAAAAGTCACGCAACACGAGCCTCCTCACCCTGTGTCATCCCCGAGTAATATATTTGACTCGGTCATGGTTTAACATACCTAAACACGTGATACGGGCCTCCTCACCCCGGGTCTTCCCCAAGTAATATATTTGACCCTACCACGGTTTAGCAGGACGGCTGGCCTCCTCACCCCGGGTCATCCCAAAGTAATATATTTGACCCGCCGGGACATAAACATGCCACACGGGTCTACTCACCCCGGATCTTCCCCAAGTAATATATTTGACCCTGTTACAGTTTACCCACACATACACATCCATATACACACTTACCAACATCAATTTCAAGCATTCAACCAAACCATATCATCACATTCAATCCATAAATAATGGATAATCTAGGAATTAATACTAGGCCTAATAGTATCCTCGAGCCTAGACCATAAATAATATATGTAACCTTAAGGAATATAAGACCATAAACGAGTCTAAATATCCTAAGGCATAGAAAATAATTCAAACATAGCTTTCAAAATGCACAATCATGAATAAGACCATGTAATACCATCCAAATAGTTTAAGCGATTAAAATCGGGTAAAATTTGTAATAGGATGTGTATGCTAGCCCAAAACGTAAAAAGAGTATCATGAACTCACTTGACACAAGGCACAAATTCACCACGAGCTAGAGAACCCCTAAGTATCCCCCAACTCAAATGCCTGTCGGTTTACATACAATCATTAGTAACGACACCGAAAGGACTCATTTATCCTACGCGACGTTCTAACATGGTTCGAGTTACCTAAAGCCTTGACCTCATCAAACTCAATCATAATAGCCCCCCAGGGCCTTACATTTATCACACGACCCGTAGATAATCCCGGGTATAAAGAATTCCCAAATTACCCCCGGAAGCATTTGGTGAGACTAATATGCACGTTCAAGAGTTGTTTAGGCACATAACCTCCAACTCAGCCCCGTGTGGACCCAATTAGATAAATTCACAGCCAATAAGTCCACACGACGCTACACGAGTTGAATGGGTCGGTAACTCGCAAACACAACGCATCAACTATCAAATAAACGCGGATTCGCGTTATACCGACCAGTTTGAGTAACCGACAACCAATTCAGCCCCAATACTTACAAAAATCATTTTTCCACAGCCCGTATATCAAACCAAGGTTACACAAACTGAATTGGTTGTTAGTTCCCTCAAATAACATGCTAGACGCAACAATAGACAAACTAGACAACCGGAACCTAGCTTTCACTTCATCAACAATTGACCAATCTAACGAATGCCAAAATTCATGATACTAAAGTATGATAATCAAGAAATACTAAGGAAGATGATAGAGCAAGAACTTCAATTAAAACAGCCCTGAAAGGACCTCAATTGGTCAGCCACTGGTTAAGTCCTAAACCGAAAGAATTGATCAATGTCGAAAATAAGGAGCAGATTTTAGCATGCAAAAGTGTGTTTTATTACATAGGAAAATCATAGGGATAAATTAT
This sequence comes from Bidens hawaiensis, assembly GCF_021521415.1. Taxonomy (NCBI): domain Eukaryota; kingdom Viridiplantae; phylum Streptophyta; class Magnoliopsida; order Asterales; family Asteraceae; genus Bidens; species Bidens hawaiensis. Next base: position 95,843 of record NW_027505322.1, on the reverse strand, counting down.
GAAATTTATACCAGAATGTATAAATGTCTACGGTTTTTAAAAATATTTTTATTATATTTTTCCAATACACACAAAAATCATAAAAATTCCTTCAACACAGAAAGGTACGTGCAGCTAATTCAGTGTGCAGCAAAAGTGTTTAATTTGTTTAAAAATCATTACCAAACCAAATTAAATGATTCCAATTGGGTTGTAATATTAACTCAAATTCTGAACTTTCAGAAGTGGAATCAATCAATTTGGACTTGTCAAAAAAGAGTTATGATGTCGGGAAGACAGACCAGAATCCATCACCCCGCATCAGCTTTGACACACGATCTTATAAAATCATAAAAACCATTCAAATCTCGTCCAAAATTAAATATTATACCTTTCTGGAAACTAGACTCAAATTATAACATCATAGAAACAAGAATCGATTAAAAACAATAAATTTTCATCGAGTTACAGACCGAACAATAAACGAGTACGAATCTGTCAGAAACTGTTATCATCAAAACTCAACCCTAACATGATCAATAAAGGGTTTAATGGTGAAAAAGACTTGCATGGACGTTAGACTAACCTTGAATTAGATTATTACGCTTGGAATTGGCTGCAAAAAAAAAAAAGAAAAAGCGAGCCCTAGCTGCGGCTGCTACCTGCGATCGGGATTAAGGGAATGAGGAGCAAGGTTAGGGTTTTGATATTAATATATTTACACTATGGCCCTCCAACTTGCAAAATGTGACAACTTGGATGAAAGGTTAAATTGTTAGGTTTATCAAAAGGACAAGGGGGTTCCTAAAGGATGCCGGATCAAACCCGAAAATATACCAACCGTACAATGCTTCACACCGATAGACGAAAATGTTAGGTGCTACATACCAATCTAACACATTAAGTTATAAGAGGCGATGATTTGAGCAAGATGATAGATAAACAGACTTTTAAAACGTATTACAAGGCTCTAAATTAGGAAGATGAAACCCCAGATTTTAAACAAACAAAATTTACGGGTGTTACAATTATGGTCGCGAACAAAAGTATCCGAGTCCTCGCATGGAAAACATAATACATACAATTGTGTGTCATGATTTAGAATCTAAAGTAGCTTGGGTAACGGTACGAATGTTGAGATGAAAAGGACATGGTGGATATGCCGCTGGTACATCATATATATAAGTGCCCTTAAAGGATTGTCATTTGAAGCATTGCATCGTTTATTGGAAGTTCTATATTATTATATTTTCTTTAAAAGTTTAAATTGTTTTCAAAATAATGATGTTTTGGTTTTCCTTAATTTCGGGACGAAATTCCCTAAAGTAGGGGAGACTGTAACATTTCGGATTTTCTAAACCCGACCGGAAATATTTTAGATCTTTGTTATTAATATAAATCAAATGTTTATGAGTAATTAAGTTTCCATATGATCACTTTAGGCCCTTTATACTTTAAAAATGTTCAATTCTTAAGTTATGCAGAAAAGATTCATTAATTATCCAATTCTCAAACCACAAGGACCAAAACAGTCAAAATATGAAACTCCACCTTAGGAGGCCGGAGCACCACATGGTGGGAAGCCTCTCCCCCACCACGCGGCGCTATGGAGGTTCTGATCAGATCGTTTAAGTTATTTCGTTTCCTAGTTCATTATTAGCATACAAATCGCTTATTTTAGGCATAAATCGAGTAAATTATGGCACAAGAAAACGATATTAACGAAAATACAAGTCCATACTCTTAACTTATTGATCAAGCACGAAATCTTTGGTTTATTTCACAGATATTCTCATTAAAATCATATTTTGTTACTTAAATGAGTAAATCTTCCAAATATGGTTCCTTACTGTTATTCCTATATAAACAACCCCTAATCTCCTGCCATAACATTTTACACAAACCATAGAGGAGCCCACTCAGCCTTCCTACCTCTGATCATCATCAAATCCTTCGGTTTTTGCTTATTCGTTGAAGATACAATGCTTGTTCGTTTGACTTTGCATGCATATGGACCTTTGACTCATCATATCTCTTGATTCTTTCACTTTTCGGGTAAGTTATAAACTGTAAAATCATTCATATACATTCCCTAGTCAATAAAATTCAATCAATTTCAATGATTGAAAGGTTTTGACTGGTCAATCGTTTTAAAACCCGGTAAAGGGCAAACTAGTCAACAAGTTTAACAATCCGTTTTCTCATACTTCTGGTTGGATTCAATGTTCGATTCAGAAGACTTTTATTCTCGTAACGTAATTTTAAGGCAACTGACCAAAACCCGATTTCCGAATCACTGTTCGGATTCCGGTCAGTACCAGCTCGTTTAAATTTTAAATCAAACATAACTTGAAATCTAAACGTCCGTTTGGATTGATTCTAGCGGAAACGAATTCATTTTTATTTATATTATCATAACCTAAAGTCTCAGATTCTGAATTGTTTATATCGTTTGACATGTAGTGGAAGACTCGCTTATTCATTAACTCGCTTATTCGTATTTACATTCGTTTGTCGTTAATCTAAGTTGAGTTTATCATTCCCCTACTTTACCAACTTTTCTAAATGTTTGGGGACATATGCGTACCTATCCGTATTTCATAATATATATATATATATATATATATATATTCAAACAAATGCATACGTGTAATTGTGAGTGACTTAATGAAACATACGTGCTACTCGCTTACTTGTGTTACTATTCATTCATTCGTATAGTGGGTGCTCCTACTATTGACCAACGCCCGATTCGCTTGGCAACGGTCTACATACTTGTTTATGGTTTTATTATATTTACCGCTTTTATCACGTTATGCTTATTTATATTGACATGCAAAACTGGTGATATTCTCACTCAACTTTTTGTTGACAAACTCCATTTTCTAAGCATATGCAGGTTGCCTGTATTGAAAATTGAAGTTTGGACACGTAGACAAGACCTTAGGATATAATCAAGATAATCATTATTTGAGTTTATATTCATGTATTTAAATTGCTTGTTTAATTGAATAATGTGTGTATACTTTGAATAAAATAATTAATTAGATATTGCCACTTTTATATTATGATAGTATCCTCGAGTTGTGAGCAATCGGATCACGCCCCGGCATTTCCGTCTTAGGTTGGGGTGTGACAGATTGGTATCAGAGCCGAATGTTATAAGATAGGTCGTTAGAAATTATGTTAGAAATATGCTTAGGACCCTTTACGTGCATATCTAAACTGCCTTATGTGCTATTTAATTTTTTAAAGCTTAATTTGATTAATTATTTTATTGTATTGTATTCTATTTATTTATTGCACACATACACAAATTCCGAGGCTATGCCTCACATTCAAAATATTTTTCTAAATCTTTTATTTTGGTAGATTATCTTTTATTGTGGGAAATTCCTTAAGAATTCCCGTGTTTTGTTTTGCTCCTTCACCTTGAAGCATGGGGGTATGACAAATGTCATACAACCATAACTTTAAGTGGTACCCGTAATCGGCTAAATGGTTGCATGGTAAACATAACTAGCTATACGTTATACTTCCAAATTGTGTTTTTATTTGTTTAAAATTATTTGATTCGTTGATTCGATATTTAGTTGGGTCGATTAAATGCCATGTAACGCTCATGGTCCGAACAACTCCATTGATTTGATAATTCGTTAATTAGTTGGATCAGTTAAACGCCATGTACACACTCATGGGTTGAACAACTCAATTGTTTATTTCTCGTTATTTGAATTGGGCCAACAAATTTCCATGGGACGCTTATGGGAGGCCAATTCACAAACTTTATGTTGTTTATTTAGTTGGGCCATTCAAATAGCTGTGGAAAGCTCATGGGAGGTCAACTCGTTTGATATGCTTGGTTATTTTATTTTGGAAAAAAAAATTATAGACATTGTTCATTTACTTAAATGCTTCAAACTTATACATATTATTTTAAATCCTGACTCATCCTCGAGTCTTCACTAGAACTAATTCATATACATACATATACATATACATAGGTATCTCTATTATTTCACATCAACTCATTCCCACAACTTACCCATCATCTCATTAAAATTTTGTCCTTGGTCCTCGTAGAATGTCTTCCCTAGTAAATCATCGTCATAATCAACGTCGTTCACCTATTTCTCGTGATTGTTGTTCGACTACTAGAATCGACAAGGAGTTTGCTGCTGTGTTCCGTTAACCAAACGACCGCTAATCTCGACAAAACTAAAATACACCGAACAAGAAATCTTATACTAACTCATATTCATTATATATATATATATTATTTAAATCATGTTTTCTTATTTAAATCCATATTCTCAAACTATAAATTTCTAAGTGCATTTAAATACTTACCCTCAATTTTAACTATAAATATCTCTTTTCTTCCTGTCTTTCCTCAACTTCATGTTGTTTTCACAACTTACTTTCCATTTTATAAATATTTATTATCAAAATTCAATTATGGTAAATTTTATTATTACTAAACCAAATTTTGCATCCTCTAAACATAATTTCCATTTTAAATTAAAAAATCTTCCATTAATTAAATTTTATCATTAAATTGACTTTCTGATTGGATCTCCATCGTAAATATATCAACTCCCCACTTTGATTTTGATAAAATTTGAAAATTATGAATGTTTTAAATGATAAATTCGTAGTTGTTAGAATAGTCGTGGTGGTTCATGCATATCTAGCCTCGCATTTATCTTATTTTATTATACTATTTCACACTTATTTTTGGTATCAAAATTAATTTAAAATTTGTTATTTACTTGAAATTCCATTATAAACCATCGATAATTCAATTTGCATATTTCCTAATATTTATAACGATTTTGTGAAAAAGGAAAAATCCATGAATTTTCAAGTTAATCTAATTTAATATCTTCAATTACTCACTTTATATTTTATTTAATTTTAAAGATTTAATTGGAATAGGACTATGTCGGTGATTCGGGAATATCCGCTTCCCAGTTTAGTCTATTAATAATTTAATTCAAACATGTATATCTTCGCATTATCATTAATATTTAAATTATTAATTACTAACTATTATAATATTTTAGAATATCTTAATCGAATTAATCTAATCTCAAAACCACAAACTTGAAAAGCTATGACTTAATATTAACTTCTCTTTAAACTCATAAATACTCAAATTAACCAAACTCAACTCATCAAAATTTTTGTTAACTATGTTTAAACTCTCGATCTTAAGAACTTCATTCCTAAAGAATACTATCTTTAAAGATTTCGCATGCTATTAGGTATTTTAAAATTTGTTAAACCTTTGCGTATTTCATCCCATGAATAAAATTCCTTTCATCAAGGTAGACTTATTAGAATCTTATAACTATACCTCAATTTCCTTAGTCTCGATTATCACGATTCATAAATAACATTAATTTCACGAAATTTGTTTCCTTCATAAGCAAAAGATATTTTAGAACTTATCTTATTTTATTAATCAAACTCGAATATTTATTAATTATCTTTTGAATTTACACTTAAATTATCAAAATGTTTATTTCTTTAAAAATGATGGTTTTAAATGTTTATAACCCATATGATGAAACGAATTATGCGGACCATCCGACGATAAGAGTAATTATGGTCGTGAACATAAGTATCCGAGTCCTCGTATGTAAAACATAATACGTACAATTTTGTGGCATGATTTAGAATCTAAAGTAGCTTGGGTAACGGTAAGAATCTGGAGATGATAAGGACATGGTGGATACGGCGCTGGTACATCCTATATATAAGTGCCCTTATCGGATTGTCATTTGAAACGTTGCATCGGTTATTGGAAGTTCTATATTATGATATTTTCTTTAAAAGTTTAAATTGTTTTCAAAACAACGATGTTTTGGTTTTCCTTAATTTCGGGATGAAATTCCCTAAAGTAGGGGAGACTGTAACATTTCAGATTTTCTAAACCCGTATTCGTTTACATTAACCCAAATGGAAACATTTTAGATCTTTGTTATTAATATAAATCAAATGTTTATGAGTAATTAAGTTTCCATACGATCACTTTAGGACCTTCATACTTTAAAAATGTTCAATTCTTAATTTATGCATAAAAGATTCATTAATTATCCAATTCTCGAACCACAAGGACCAAAACTGTCAAAATACGAAACTCCACGTTAGGAGGCTGGAGCACCACATGGTGGGAAGCCTCTCCCCCACCACGCGGCGCTATGGAGGTTCTGATCAGATCGTTTAAGTTATTTCATTTCCTAGTTCGTTTTTAGCATACAAATCGCTTATTTTAGGCATAAATCGAGTAAATTAAGGTACAAGAAAGGGATATTAACCAAAATACAAGTCCATACTCTTAACTTATTGATCAAGCACGAAATCTCTAGTTTATTTCATAGATATTCTCATTAAAATCGTATTTTGTTACTTAAACAAATAAATCTTTCAAATATGGTTCGTTATTGCTATTCCTATATAAACAACCCCTAACCTCCAGCCATAACACTTTACACAAACCATAGAGGAGCCCTCTCTGCCATCCTACCTCTGATCATCATCAAATCCTGGTTTTTGCTTATTCGTTGAAGATACAATGCTTGTTTGTTTGACTTTGCATGCATATGGACCTTTGACTCATCATATCTCTTGATTCTTTCACTTTCTCGGTAAGTTGTAAACTGTAAAATCATTCATATACATTCCCTAGTCAATAAACTTCAATCAATTTTGGTTGTTGAAGGGTGTTAACTGGTCAATCGCTTTAAAACCCGATAAAGCGCAAAATAGTCAACAAGTTTGACTATCCGTTTTCTCATACTTCTGGTTGGATTCAATGTTCGATTCAGAGAAATTTTATTCTCGTAATGTAGTTTTAAGGCTACTGATCAAAACCCGACTTCCGACTCGCTGTTAGGATTCTGGTCAGTACAAATCTTAAATCAACGTAACTTGAAATCTAAACGTCCGTTTGGATTGATTCCAGCGGAAACGAATTTGTTTTTATTTATATTATCATATCCTAAAGTCTCAGATTCTGAATTGTTTATATCATTTGACATGTAGTGGAAGACTCGCTTATTCATTAACTCGCTTATTGTCACACCCCAACCTAAGGCAGAAATGCCGGGGCGTGATCCGATTGTTCACAGCTCGAAGATACTATCATAAATAAATGTGACAATATCTAATTAATTATTTTAATTCAAATGTACACACAATAATCAAATATAACAAAACAATTCAAAAAAATAAATACAATCAATTAAATTTTAGTTTGTCTCCAAATATAACCTATGGTCTTGACTAAATATCCAAACTTCAATCTAAGCAACCTGCATATGCGTAGAAAATGGAGTTTGTCAACAACACATGTTGAGTGAGATGATCACCAATATTGAAACATTAAATAATAGAATATATATGTATATAGTTTGATAAATGATAAATGATAAATGCGCAACCCAACTATGTGATAATGATCAATCGAATCATAAAAATCATGCATATAACCAAATCGTGTGTGTCAATGAAATTGTTGCCAAGCGAATCGGGCATTTGATTACAAAGACTAAAGTTGTCGTTTTACCTTTGCCAAGCGAATCGGGCTCCGGTTACTAAGATGGTCGTATGATCATACTAATGAGAACCCTCTACAAGGAGATATGTTGGACCTCTCCGAAACCTTATCAAGTAAACGATTAAACATGTAGCAAATAGCATTCAACTGATATTCACACAATGATTATATTTGCGATTTTGTGTATATATATAGATAGAAAATATGAGTAAGTATGCATATGTCCCCAGAATGTGTGAAAACAGTGTATAAAAAGGGGAATGATCAAACTTACCTGATCGATTAAGCCAAATGGAAAAGAATATGACAAGAACGAGAATCACACTCCTCGAGAATTATCGACGAGAATCCTAATTAAATGATATGATGAGTGAATTATAGATGATATAATACATATAATGAATTTAGGATTTTGATGCGTTTTGAGTTACAACTATGGTTTGGTATGATATGGATTGAACGATTGATCTCTATGGATTATTGTTATTATTTAACTATAAAAATCATTATTTGTCATGCAAATCGGGTTTACGAATAATTAGTTAAATAAATATGAGTTAAGACCTACTATAATAATAAACGTTTAGATATATAATTATTATAAAATTTATATTTTAGAATCCTTAACGAACCTCGATGATAAAAATATAATTAACACCCCTAATACGTTTTAACATGTTTATTAAAAATAATACGTACATATATATATATATATATATATATATATATATATATATATATATATATATATATATATATATATAGGGGAGATTTCAAATGAGAACCCCTTTGAGTTTTAAGAACTTGAAAGAACTCAACGTAACGATATTTTTTTTGAATTTTTTTACACATGCGTAATATATGTAGGTTACATATACGTAGAAAAAATTACATAATTTTTTACGCACCGAGTCGACTTTTTACACATGTGTAACGGACGTAAAAGTGAGTGTAATTACTTACATCTTTATTCTCTCTCCTACTTTGTAACGCCCGTTGATTCCGATTTCAAGAATTAAAGATTGTTGAGTATGTATAATTCTCGGGATTCATCCGACGTTTCTCGGAAGCGTTCACATCATCCCGGTATGTTAAAGAACCTAACCATTCCTTCCATTTTGCCTTACACTTGAATCTACAAGGACTAGAGTGTAATATCTTAAGTTATATCATAAAAAAAAAAAATAAAACCCTAAACCATTGTTGCAGCTGCCGATCGGCCAACACCAGCCCCCCCCCTCATTGCTTCGACTTTTTGTTCGATTCCAAGTTCCTAGAGGTAGTTCAAGGTATGTACTACAATCCCCTACACTCTTTTTGCTCACCCCTAATCATTTTGATGCTCAATTTTGCCGAAACTTTTCATTGGGCAGATTTCGGGTAGAGTGCAATTGACCCACTTCCCGTGGATAAAAATTAGAGTTTCCGGTGTAGAAAGATCCCCAGGTATGGCATTTACATCATATTAAAATTTCATGGTCATTGGAGGTGTTTAGGTCGGTCAATCGATTTTAGTTCGAAAACTAGGGTTTATCGGGTGTAGAATTGCAAATTGTTGAGTTTGATGCGTTAGTTGATCGGGTGACTGACCGATTCAGTTTGTGCAGCCCTAGGGAGGTTTAAGGGCTGTGGAAAAATTATTTTTTTGGTGCTCGGGGCTGTCGTGGTTAGTGCTTGGTCAATCGAGTCGGCGGTTCGCGAATTTTCGTTTAAATGTTAAAGTAAGTGTTGTAAAAAGGAACCGTCAACCCTATCAACTCGGGTGACATAATTATGATGAATGAAAAGAGTTAAGACGGAATTTGGTCCATTCGGGGTTGATTAACAAATGGTTTTAAGAATTATTTCACGCGCATTCGACCCAATTTGACTATCTTTGGGCCTTGGGCCAAGTAGTTGGGCCTTGGGCCAAGGTGTTGGGCCTTGGGCCAAAGTGTTGGGCTTGTACGGCCCATTAGGCTAGAATGTTCCTACGGTCTAGTTTAGTAACGCGTTATGTATAATTTACAGGCCTTTGCTTGTGATTTTGCCCTTAAGAACTTCCTAGCTCGTTGCAAGTATTCGATCGATCTCAGGTGAGTTCATGATGCCCTTTTTACTCATTTTATCTTTGGGCTAGCATGCGCACCTAAATGTTTTCTTACTTGATGAAATGTTTTTAAAAAGATTTTATATAGGCTTGCTAGTATATGGTAAGCCTTGGGATGTTAAATATATATATGTGTATATACATTATTTCTTGGCCTCTATTTGGCGATGTTGTAGTCGTTTCGACTACTGATGTTGTGTATGCCTACTTTGTGTTTGCATACACTGATGTTACGTGTTTGGGTTGTACGTTTGCTCGACCCTGATGTTATACGTGGATGATATATATATATATATATACTGTTCTGTATATAGGGATGTTATTGAATGGATGTTTACATATACATTTTGTATATGTATGTGTGAGGATGTTTAAGTTCGGTAATGATGATTAGATGGATGTACCCTTTTACTTTTAGAAAAATTTTGATATGACTATCATGATTTTACTACTAATATCTTTTACTTAAAACTTGAACTCACTCAGCTCAAGCTGACTTTGTGTGCATGTTAGTGTAAGTTTCAAGATTCGGAAGAGGATGCCTTATCGCTTGGACGTGCACGAAGCTACTTGGATGGTGAAGGGCATACTGGAAGGAAGAATTATTATGAATGTTTTATTTCAAGGAAATTTATAAAAGTTATACTTACTTTGGATTTTGGGCAAAATTCCCGGGTTTCGGGAACTTATTTCATTTTTCATGTTTTCCGCAAAATTGATACTCTGAAATGTTTGTTTTAATGGAAGAAACGGTTTTTAAGTTTATTTAATTTTACGAGTGTTTGAATGATTACCAACTGTGGGGTTCCCGGGGATCGGGGCCTTACATACTTTGACTTTTTGGTCAGATTTAATCTCAACCACATATTCCAAACTATTTAATTAAATGTGTGGCCAAGAATTGAGTTCTTAAGTTCTTAAAACTCAACATGGTTCTCAAAATATCCCTCCCCTATATATATATATATATATATAAACACGAGCGAATTTATAAAGACGTTTTATAACGAGATATCAATATTAGTGTCGGTTGTTAATATAACAAAATAATGATTTATTATTAATAATAATAAGGTACATATATATATATATACACGAAACTTGTAACAAGCTATTTGACAAGAAACCTTAACTCCCGATGTGGGTTTAACAAAAATATTGTTTATTTAATAATTAATATTAATTATAATATATATAATTCATTTAAAACATTTAAAATATTCAAAATAACAAAAATACCAAAAAACAGGGTATTAGCCGGACTTGAACCCGCGACCTGTGACCAGACCCTGGTTGAACACACACACACTCTAACCAGTTGGGCTAGAGTGTCAGTTAGTAAATGTATGAAAACTGTTACTTATATACAGAAACTTATAAATCCCAACTTGATTATGAAACCCTATATCTGCAATTGATCAATCCTTGAATCGTTGGTTTAATCAATGTTAGGGCTATTGTTTAATGATGTTGGACGAGTACTAAGCAAGTTTTAATTACCTTAAGGATGATGAATTAATGGAGAACGACCACACTGTTTCGGTGGCTAGAACACGGCTCCAACAGGGGTTTACGGCCACACTTAATGCAATTAAGGTTAGGGTTTTTGGTTGTTGGGTTATATAGATTGTGCAGAAGAGATTAATTGAGTTATGATCGATCGTAGGTGATATAACATATTTTAGGTTAAAGGCGGTTTGTTTTATAAAGGAATTCACATCATATTTTGATCTTGTTTCTCAAATTGCTGAGTTATTTAGGCCGATACTGATACGGAGAATCAAAATCACGATTCAATTCCTAATTTAGAACGACAATTGTGCTTCAAGTAATCTAAATGGGTCGTATTTGGGTATACGGGTCATGGGTTACGGAATTGGGTAAATGGGTTATGCAGAAATTGCAAACTAGTCCCTGGAGATTAAAGGTGGACACATTATGGGTTTGAATCTTACATTTGGGCCAAATATGTACATTTTTGAAAGTTAAATATATTTGAAGTAAATATATTATATAAATATAATTTTTATAGAACTTCCTCGATAAACGTGATATTTTTAAAGGTTAAAATTTCTCGAACCATAAAACGAGTCGGGTTTTAGATTAAGTGGTATGTGGAAAACCCGAGTTGTTACACTTATTCGTATTTAAATTCGTTTGTCATTAATCTAAGGTGAGTTTATCATTCCTCTACTTTACCAACTTTTCTAAATGTTTTGGGGACATATGCGTACCTATCCGTATTTCATTATATATATATATATATATATATATATATATATATATATATATATTCAAACAAATGCATACGTGTAATTGTGAGTGACATAATCAAACATACGTGCTACTTGCTTACTTGTGTTACTATTTATTCATTCATATATTAGGATTACTATTCATTCATTCGTATAGTGGGTGCTCATGCTATTGACCAATGCCCGATTCGCTTGGCAACGGTCTACATACTTGTTTATGGTTTGATTATATTTACCGCTTTTATCAAGTTATGCTTATTTATATTGACATGCAAAACTGGTGATATTTTCACTCAACTTTATGTTGACAAACTCCATTTTCTACATATATGCAGGTTGCTTGTATTGAAGATTGAAGTTTGGACACGTAGACAAGACCTTAGGATATAATCAAGATAATCATTATTTGAGTATGTATTTAAATTGAATAATGTATGTATACTTTGAATAAAATAATTACTTATATATTGTCACTTTTATATTATGATAGTATCCTCGAGCTGTGAGCAATCGGATCACGCCCGGCATTTCCGCCTTATTGGGGTGTGACAGATTGATTGTTTTGTTTGGACAAAACCCGAAACTTTCGGTTTGCCTAAGCTTTGGCTGAAAGTTTTATAGGAAAAAAGGGGAACCATTTTGGTCTTGTATTTCTTGCATCTATGGATGTGTAATGGATGTTCATAACCTAGCCTTGGCCTTGTGTTTGGATGAATGTTTGTATTGTGTTTGTTTTTTCATTCAATATGGTTGTATTTGGGTTTGTAATCTATTTATTCATTTCATTTGGTTTGTAATAATAAGTAGATTAATTGTATTTCTTTTACTATAGAAAATTGTATTAGGATATAATTTTGTAAAAGAAGATGCAAGGAAGGAAGCCCAAATAAAGTAAAGGAGACCACAACACGAAATGGACACTTGAAGCATTTGGATGCGGGATCAAGTGGGAGTTCACCGACACTAGCCTTATGTCTTTTTGGTCCCTTTGGAGAGACTTTTTGCCACACTTGTTTCGGTCAACAATTGTAGTCAATATTAGGTGGCTATGGTTATGGACTTGTGGTTGTTTGTTTTATGCTTATTTGGTTGATTTATTTTGTTTTGTCTTATTGCAATATGGATTGTTAACGAATTAAAATCAATAACTTGCATAAAATCGGTTCCTTAGAAATCGTTAGGTAATGAAATTGGTTTTATTAAAGGCTAATAATTTCACAATAAAATGGGTTTTATTAATAGGAACTTTGAAAATGGGTTTTTCAACTAAGTACCATACATGTGAATACATGCAAATGCAAGGTACATAAATAGTTTTCTAATATAGACTTTAGAAAACGAAAATCCCTTTTAAAAACAAGTCAAGCACCATCCTTTTATACAACACTCGAATCACTTGGGAACTTGATGTGGGATAAAGGTCACCTAACCGCATTGGAGGAAACTTGTGAGTTTGAGGTGGGTTAACCATATTTGTGGGATAAAGGTCAGCTAATCACTTGTATGTGTAAACTCACACGTGTGTATAAGTAGGACGACTTAAATTGGAAACCATGTGAATAGGGTCACCGAAGCATGGCATATAATGGTGTTGATGGGATTAAACATGCCAACTAAACATCAAATGTTTAACCGATCCCATAAAACTAAAAGTTGCAAAGGGTTGCAATAGTCAAACAATGACTACCTTGTTAATTTAAATTGTAGGATAAAGGTCACCTAACTACTATTTGAATTTAACGTTGAGTTATATATTTTAATCATTAATTGTCTAGGAGACATAAAAGGTATTAACTATTAAAATTGATTAATGATATAAAAAATACTAAAATTGAGCTTTGTTAAATTTGTAGATGGCTGCAATCAACAATCCACCTACTACAATTATCCACCCGTTCATAACTTATCAGTTATCACTAAGAGCCATACTTGATAAGGATCGTCTTAACTATAACAACTTTATGGATTGGTATCAAAACTTGAGAATTGTTCTCAAGCAAGAAAAGAAATCCTAGATTTTAGATGATCCCATTCCTGATGAACCTAACATTGATGATGCTCAAGCCTATAACGATTGGGTAAAGTACAACGAGGATTCGGTGCATGTTTCTTGCCTCATGTTGGGAACTATGATTCCCGAGATTCAAAAGGATTTTGAACATCATGGGGCATACGACATGATCACCCAACTTAAGGAAATGTTCCTTACACAAGCTAGGGTGGAACGCTTCGAAACGGTTCGAGCGCTTCATGCATGTCGTATGGAAGAAACCCAATCGGTTTCATCTTATGTGCTAAAGATGAAAAGCCACATTGATCGAATTTAAAAGCTAAATTGTCCCGTCTCAAAAGAGTTAGCCACGGATTTGATCCTAAATTGCCTAACCAAGAAATTTGAGACTTTTTTTTTATGAATTACAACATGAATGGATGGGACAAGAGCGTTGGTGAGCTTCACGCAGTGCTAAAAAAGGCCGAAACGGGAATGGGTAAAAAGGTTTTCCCGGTTCTCACGATCAATGAAGGTGGAAATAGGAAGAGGCATCACCCGGAACCCAAAGCAAAGGTTGCCAAAGGTAAAGGACAAGTCAAGGGTAAGTTTAAGGGGAAGGCTAAAGCGGAACCACACAAACCAAAAGAAAAGAAGCCAAAGGTTTGTGGGGAGGACCCGTGTTTTGGTTGTGGTGAGATAGGACATTGTATGAGGAATTGTCCAACCTATCTCAAAGAGTTGAAAGTAAAGAGGGATGCAGGGCAAACCTCAGGTACCACTTTCATGATACACATTGATCTTAATATTGTTTCTTCTAACACATGGGTATTGGATACCGGATGTGGAACTCATATTTGCAATTTGTTGCAGGGGTTCAAAGGAAGTGATCAATTCAAGAAACGAGATACAAGTTTGTGGACAATTATATTTGTGTCTTTATGAATGATGTATATTTATTTTAAGGCGATGCCGTCTAATGGCATTTATGAATTAGTTCATTAAAATACATCTTTTGATAACATGTTGTACCAATCAAGTGCAAAGAAACTCAAAATGGATTTGAGTAAGACCTACCTTTGGCATTGTCGCCTTGGTCACATAAACAAAGACCACATACATACACTTCAATAGAATGGTCTTTTGGAATCAAATGAAGATGATTCATTTGATAAATGTGAGTCTTGTATACTAGGAAAGATGACCGAGGAACCCTTTAGTGGAACGAATGAAAGGGCAAAAGACTTATTAGGTATCATACATTCGGATGTATGTGGTCCTTTTAAGGCAATGACAAGGAATGGTGAAAGATACTTAATTACCTGTATTGACGATTATAGTCGTTATGGGTATGTGTACTTGCTAACACACAAAGATGAAGCTTTTGAAATGTTCAAAGTCTTCCAAAATGAAGTACAAAATCAACTCAATAAAACCATAAAAGTACTTCGTTCGGATAGAGGAGGTGAACACCTTAGTGATGCCTTCCAAGATCATCTTAGGAGTTGTGGGATCATCTCACAACTTACTCCATCCGGAACACCACAACATAATGGTGTGTCCGAGAGGAGGAATCGAACTCTATTGGATATGATTCGATCTATGATGGCTAGTAGCACATTGTCTCTATCATTTTGGGGTTTCGCAATGCTCTCCGCGGCCCATATTCTAAATATGGCCCCAACCAAGAAAGTGGAGAAGACACCTTTTGAAATACGGAATGGAAGGGTTCCATCGTTGTCATATTTAAAGGTATTGAGGCTTATGTCAAGAACAACACCCAAAACAAACTTGAAAGTCGATCCACTAAGTGTATATTTGTAGGATACCCCAAAGATTCTATGGGATATTATTTCTACAACCCAACAGAGCAAAAGGTGTTCATTGCTCGAAAGGCCGAGTTCTTGGAAACTAAGTTCCTTATGGAAGGTACTAGTAAAATGGTGGAACTCGAGGACGATCGAGAACCACCAACCGATACACGTTTGGTTGATACTAGCAATCAACAAGAGGTTGTCGAGAATGATCAAATGGTTGATCAAGACACACAAAACGTTCGCAAATCTGGTAGAATTAGTCATCCACCCGAAATATATGGATTTTTCATGGATGGATGCTATGTGGTAGATTCGGATGAACCCACCGCATACCATGATGCAATGTCACAATCTGATTGTGATAAATGGCTTGAAGCCATGAACGTTGAGATATAATCCATGCATGACAACCAAGTATGGGATTTGGTTGTACCACCTCTGAATTCCAAACCCGTTGGAAGTAAGTGGGTTTTCAAGAAGAAAACCGGAATGCATGTAAACTTGGATACTTATAAAGAAAGACTTGTAGCAAAAGGTTTTACTCAAAGTCAAAGGGTTGATAATGATGAGACCTTCTCTCTCGTGGCAATGCTAAAGTCGATTAGGATATTATTTGCCATAGCCACAAATTATGACTATGAGATTTGGCAAATGGATGTCAAAACCGCTTTTCTAAATGGACATCTTGAGGAAGATGTCTATATGGTTCAGCCCGAAGGTTTTGTTGATCCACAACATCCTAACAAAGTATGCAAGTTAAAGAAATCAATCTATGGATTGAAACAAGCATCTAGAAGTTGGAATCACCGTTTTGATGAAGAAGTTAAGAAATTTGGATTCATTAAGAACGCTGATGAAGCTTGTGTGTATAAGAAAGCTAGTGGGAGCATCATCACTTTCTTAGTATTGTATTTTGATGACATACTACTATTTGGAAATGACATTCTAACCATGGAAGGTGTAAAAACCTGGCTTGGGAGTTGTTTTTCCATCAAAGATCTTGGTGAAGCCGCCTATATCTTGGGAATAAAGATCTATAGGGATAGATCAAGGCGGTTGATAGGTTTAAACCAAAGTACATACATTGACAAAATCTTGAAGAGGTTCAAGATGGAGAACTCTAAGAGAGGTTTTGTACCTATTCAAAGAGGAACGATATTGAGTGCATCTCAATGTCCAAGCTCAAAGGATGATCAAGAGAATATGAAAGGAGTCCCATACGCATCGGCTATTGGATCCAACATGTATGCAATGATATGTACTAGACTGGATGTATCATGCGCTTTGAGCATGACAAGTAGATACCAACAAAATCTGGGAAGTAGCCATTGGATGGCGGTTAAGAGTATATTGAAATACCTTAGAAGGACTAAGGACATGTTTCTCATATACGTTTCTGGTGAGAAGGAACTCGTTGTAAAGGGTTACATGGATGCGAGTTTCCAAATCGATCGAGATGATTCTAGATCACAATCGGGATATGTTTTCATTATGAATGGTGGGGCCGTCTCTTGGAAGAGCTCAAAACAAGATGTGGTAGCATTGTCCACCATAGAATCAGAATACATCACCGCCTCATTGGCAGCACAAGAAACTGCATGGATTAGGAAGTTCATTACTGACCTAGGGGTGGTCAGTACCATTCAGGATTCTCTAGAAATCTTTTGTGATAACGAGGGTTCGATTGCTCAAATCAAGGAACCTCGTGCACATCAAAAGACGAGGCACATTGAGCGGAGATTCAACTACACAAGGGATTAAGTTGAGAAAGGAAAGATATGTATTCGCAAAGTTCACACTAATCAAAATATTACGGATCCACTCATGAAGCTCCTTGAAAGGCCAAAGCATGAAGGTCACACTTGTGCCTTAGGACTTCGATATTCTAGTGATTGGATTTGATCTATTTTGTATTTGGATATAGGAACAATTGTTATTTTACTCATTCATATGATTATGGTTTATGATTATGAAATTTTGAGCTATGTTCCAATTTAGCATGTTTAAATCCATGAATAAGTTAATTATTCTAAATGTCCGTAGTCGTTCATATTTGTGGGAACAAGTATGAAGGTAAGAAAATTATAAACTTGGGTTGATGGATATTCATAAGATATGAATATAGAACAAAAGGTTGCTGCCAAGGTTCATGGATATTTATGGGATATAAATATTGGACTGACCCTCTCTCAAATGTTACTACATGGAATCTTTGTGATTGATCATAAGTAAATATGAGGAAAGGCGAATATCATAGTATCCTCTGACCTGAGATACATACTGGGTCTTGATATTCACCAAATATTATACTTTGACTTAGTTCTTTGTTGCTCTGAAAAATGACGGTACATAAGGCTAAGATCAGGTATAGTACAAGGTGATTGTGAGAGACATATTTAGTCAAAAGGGGATTTGTCCCTCTTATTTGTTGAGAGTAAGATGTCTAAGGCCTGCTAAGTTAAATCAACAGAGAATGATTAATCTGTGTCTCTGGATTTGACATGACATCTGAGACAAAAGGATAAATGATAGTTTCACCTAAATCATTTCAAGTAAGGGACTTGAAGGGGATGATGTTATTGAATGGCACTTCGTCATACGTATTAGGGGTAGTAAACCGTAGTTAGGCGGTACTTGCTACTTGCATCAATCTTCTATGCATCTTGTGCAAGTGGGAGATTGTTGGACTCGGTCTGCCCAAGACACATATTATTATTGATGTGGCTAGTACGTTATGATCCAAGTCAGGTCATACCCAATAACAAGCTAGACAAACACCGATAATATTTGTTTATATATTATATGATTATAGTAAATAAATATTAACACTTATTTTATTTGAAAAAAGGTTTCTAAATATATTGTACTTGTGAAATAAATAAATTATATGGATGATTTATTTTGAGAGAGAACATTTGATAATGTTATTTAAAGATGGTTAACGTAACTATATGAAATGGAAAATTATTCTTGCATGTTCCTTACATTATGTAACCATGTTATTTATTCTACATGAGTTATATATCATAAAACAAAATGAAATTTGAATTTTGAAAGGGAGAGAGCCCATGTGGCCGCCCCCTCCCCCCACATTCCCTCCTCTCTCTCTTTCTTGATAAACGACAACATGCAAGATTAATGAGTGGTCTCTTGGGTGGTGCAATAAACTACTCTCTTCTTTCTCTCTCACACACACAAGACCAAAAATACTCTCCCTCTCTTTTCTCTCTTGATTTCGTCCATGACAAGGTAGAAGAAGGAGGAGTTTTAAGTGTGAAATACTAGCTACAAGGTGTTAGTTGAAGGCTTGGGTATACAAGCTTGAGGTCTTCTCTCTTGAAGATTCGTCATTCAACCGTCGCCCTTTCAATCTCCACAAAGCAATCAAAAGGTTGGTATGCATGTGTAGTTTAATGGTTGTTTTTGTTTTGTAAGCATGTATTTCGTATTTGGTAGTTTAACAAGATTTAAATATATTATCCACTGTGTTTTTCATAAAAATGAGGTTTTATGACTTTAATAATCTTGTTAAAACCCAACACCGAGAGCCTGGTATGAGACGTTGTCCCAACATCTTCTGGACAACGGGTTTTTCAGAGGAACCGTCGATTGTACACTCTTCACCAAACTTGTTGATGGACATCTACTGATGTAAGACCCCGAATCCCGAGAATCCTACAGTTGGTAATCACATCCATAATTTCACAAAAATTTAAAACCAAATGATTCGTTTTTATTTAAAACAAGTTCAGAGTAAATAACAGCGAAAAAAGTGTAATTATTTAAAGAAAATCCCAAATACGGGGGTACAAGTGTCCAAAAATCAAATATAAATATAATATCCGTTTTATTGGAAATCCTCGACCAGAAATGCCTTCAACCTTTCGAGTAGTCTCGAGCACGTCCAAGTGGTAAGCATCCCCCTCTAAACCTGAAACTCACACTAACATACACACAAAGTCAGCTTAAGCTGAGTGAGTTCAAGTTTTAAATAAATAATATCAGTAATGGAAATTATGATAGTCATGCCAAAACTTTAAAAATAAAAAGAGTACATTCATTAAGTCATCATTACCGAAGACTAAACATTCTCATACATATGTACATATACAAAATATACATATATAAACATCCTTTAAGTACATCCCTATATATATAACAATATATATATAACATCCACATATAACATTCAGGGTCGAGCACACGTACAACCCAAACACGTAACATCCGATGATGATCATGCCACACGAGCCTCCCCCCTCACGGGCTTTTCAGGGCCCGCCACAGGATTTAAGAACCTGAGTCGTATAGTTTGGCCCGGTCAAGATCACCATCCATCCGTAACGCAACACAAGCCTCCTCACCCCGGGTCATCCCCAAGTAATATATTTGACTCGGTCGCGGTTTAACATACCAAACACGTGATACGGGCCTCCTCACCCCAGGTCTTCCCCAAGTAGTATATTTGACCCGACCACGGTTTATAGAACGGCGGGCCTCCTCACCCCGGGTCTTCCTCGAGTAATATATTTGACCCAGCCGCGTCATAAACATGCAGCACGGGCCTCTTCACCTCGGGTCTTCCCCGAGTAATATATTTGACCCGGTCACAGTTTACCAACACATACACATTCACATACACACATACACATTCATCTAATTCAAATATCCAACCAACATTATCATCACATACAATCCATAAATAATGGATAATCTAGGCATTCAATACTAGGCCTAATAGTAACCTCGAGCTTAGAGCACAAGTAATATGTATAACCTTAAGGAATATATGACCATAAACGAGTCAAAAATATCCTAAGGCATAGAATATAATCCACTCATAGTTTTATAAATGCACAAATACAAATAAGGCTATGTAATACCATCCGAATAGTTGTAACGAGTAAAATCGTGTAAAATTGTATTACGGTGTGTATGCTAGCCCAAAACGTAAAAAGATTTAAAAGGGGCATCATGAACTCACCTGAAACTAGCCACACAAACACCAAAGAGTTTGAGAACTTCAAAGCCAATCCACAGTTTACAAGCCTGTCGGATTGCACACAAAGATTACTAACTAAACGTACCGACTCGTTTATCCTACGAGCCGTTCTAACATGATTTGATTGACCTAAAGCCTTGACATTACCAAATTCAATTACATCAGCCCCTGAGGCCATGTATTTACCAAAACCACCCTTAGTTAATCACGGGGACAAAGGGTTCCCAATTTACCCCCGAAAGTTGTTGACTTTATCGAATACGCGCGTTAACGGGTTGTTTATGCACTTAGATACCGATTCAGCCCTGTGTGGACCAAATTTAGTAAAATCACAGCCAACAATTCTACACGACGCTACACGAGTTGGATGGGTCGGTAATTCGCAAGCACGATGCACAAATTACCAATAAACGCGAATTTACGCCGTACCGACCCGTTTGAGTAACCGACAACCAATTCAGCCCCAACAACATAAAAATATAGTTTTTCACAGCCAACAAATCATACCGAGGCTACAACATCCGAATTGGTTGTTAATTCCCTCAAACAACGCGCTAGACGCAACAATTGACAAACTACACAACCGAAACCTAGTTTTCACTTCATCAACAGTTGACCACTCTAACGAATGCCAAAACTCATGATACTAAAGTATATTACACTAGACATACCTAAGAAGATGACGGAGCATGAACTTCAATTATAACAGCCCCGAAAGATGCGAGAAAGGGCAGCCACCGGTTAAGCCTAAAACGAACTTATCGATCAATAACTAATATAACATGCAGATTTTAGCATGCAAAGATGTATTTTATTACATAGGAAAACCATGGAATTAAATTATTAAATTTTTACCAGAGTTTTATAAATATCTTAAGTTTTTAAAAATATTTTTATTATATTTTTCTAGTGGACACAAAAAGCATAAAAATTCCTCCAACACAGAAAGGTATGTGCAGCTATTTCAGTGCGCAACAAAATTGTTTTATTTTTATAAAATTCATTACCCAGCCAAATTAAATGATTCCAATTGGGTTTGGTTCCTAACTCAAAATATTAACTTTCAGAAGTGGAACCAACTAATTTAGACTTGTAGAAAAAGGGCTATGATGTCGGGAAGACATACCAGAATCCGTCATCTCGCATCAGCTTTGACACTCGATCTTATAAAATCATAAAAAGTATTCAAATCTCGTCCAAAGATTACGTATTATACCTTTCTGAAAACTAGACTCAAAGTATAATATCATAGAAGTAAGAATCGATCAAAAAAATATATTTTCATCGAGTTATAGACCGAGCAATAAACGAGTACGAATCTGTCAGAAATTGTTATAATCAAAACTCAACCCTAACATGTTCAACAAAGGTTTTAATGGTGAAAAAGAGTTGTATGATGATAGAACCGACCTTGAATTAGACTCGGGAGGCCGGAGAATGGCTGAAACCTGCACGGAAATCGAGAAGAGAGGGGGAGGGGGGCACCGATCGGTGATGGGTTAGGGTTTAGTTTTTTTTATATAAAATATAATAACAAAATAACATTCTAGCCCCTCCACTTTACTAATCGTTGAACTTGTAAGAAAAGTTAAGTAAAATACGTTTACGAGGGTGGCAAGGAGCTCTTGGAAGAATGCCGGGTCAAGCCCGAAAGGTGCACACGACACTACAAGGTTAAACCTCTGGTCGGAAATTTACGGACGTTACAACTGATTGTGTAAATATATGTCGATGATATCATCTTTGGGTCGACAAACGATTTTCTATGCAATCAGTTCGAGGAAGTGATGCAAAAGAAGTTTGAGATGAGTGCAATGGGGGAGATGAAATTTTTTCTTGCACTTCAAGTGGAGCAGTTATCAGACGATATTTTATCCACCAGACCAAGTATGTCAATGACGTATTGGCGAAGTTCAACATGACTGATGCATCGGCAATCAGTACTCCTCTGCCATTGAATCATGGTATCGGTCCTGATCCCAACGGGGAGAAGGTTGATCAAATACTGTACAGATCCATGATAGGCTCATTGATGTACCTCACTGCTTCTCGGCCAGACATCATGTATGCCACATGTTTGTGCGCCCGATATCAATCGAATCCAAAGGTTTCACATCTCATGATCGTCAAAATAATTCTACGTTATCTCAAGGGATGTCTGGGGTCGGTCTCTGGTATCCTAAAGACAATGAGTTTGTGCTGAGGGCATACTCAGATTCGGACTATGGAAGCTGTAAACTGAATCCCAAATCTACAACGGCAGGGTGACAGTTTTTTGGCAAGCGTCTTGTCACATGGCAATGCAAGAAACAGATCGCGGTTTCGTTATCTACTTGTGAAGCTGAGTATGTAGCTGCTTCCAGCTTTTGTTCTCGGGCTCTTTGGATACAACAACAGATGCGGGACTACAACTTGAATTTTCTTAGTACCCCTACCTTTGTAGATAATACTGTAGCTATTTCCATTACTAAAAATCCGGTAAACCACTCTAAAACTAAGCATATTGAAATACGGTATCACTTCATTCGTGATTGCTACGAAAAGAAGTTGATCACGTAGACAAAATTCACACCGATGAACAAAAAGCAGATCTTTTCAACAAAGCTTTTGATAAGTCAAGATTTCACTACTTATTAAAACTTAATGGTTTAAAAGTTTTGGGCGGTGATGATAAGAGGGTTACCGAGATAAAAGATGGGTTGGATACCTAGTGATCCTAACATCAGAGTCACTTTGATTTTCTATAAATATTTTTCTTATGGTTTTTGTTTTTAGAGGGAGAAAATTTAAAAAAAACCAAAAACATTGAAAATTGTGAAAAGGCCAAAAATAGTATAAAAGTCAAAAATGTCAAAAACATTAAAAATTGTTGCTCCTCAGAAAATGAGTTTTTAAAGCAAAAAGAGAAAATGATAGTAAATTGATCATCTGGTCCCAAATCCAGTTAAAAGTAGGCATAAAAGGCTGTGTGCTTAAATGTATTGGTACATTGGTAGGCCTTTAAAACAAACAAGTAAGAAAGAGTAAGTGATATAAACATAAATACTGCCGAATCTAGTGAATTAACATCTTGAAGCTTAGTTAATATATGTTTTAATCAAAGAAAAAAGATTGCTGTGTGTGCATGTGTTCATTTTGCAAAGAAATTCAGCTTATTTTTCTTTTTATTTTGCAAAGAAATTCATTTTGATTTTTCCTTTATTTTTATTCAAATCTTGGATGCTCTCCTGCGCAATAAGATTATTCCACCTGAGGGTTAAGATTTGGGTATTCTGCTTTATTTTCTTAGTGTTTCGTATAAAGCTTTGGACTTTCTTCGCGCGATAATATAGACCTGATTGTTAAAGCCTTATGCAACTTTAACTTATTTTATCTTTTTATTTTGGTTAAAATGGAACCTTATCTGCGTGTAGTAATACCGATCTTAAGGGAAAATTTTAACGTTCTGAGTTGCTTTATTTTGATTATTTTTGCATGAGTCACAGCTAATCAAGTTTAAGAAAAATGAGAAAAGTATATATGTGAACATCTCACTGTATAAAGATATACAAATTATAACTGATTGGTGGGATCCACATAAGATTCGTGTTTAATTGAACTAATTAAAAGTATCACTGAAGTTTTTGAATCATTTCTTTGGAAGGTTAAGGTGGACAACAATACCAATGACTGACTTAACGCCAGTCATAATAAACGCTGAAAATAAAACTGTGATGGAGGGGCAATTTGGTCAATATAATTCCCTGCTAAAACTCACAAAAATATGTGATTTTTGTATTGTTAAATTTTAGTTTAAATTGTTAGTTTCATTTTGTTATTTGTTTCTAATTGAAAAACTCAAAAAGTTTTATTTCTGATTTAGTTTTCGACTCTTAATGTGTGGGTGAACTATCTCTCGGGGGTTTTTCTAAAACAATGAGACTTGTGTTGTTTTTAAATGTCAAATCAAACAAGAAATCAAAACGTTGATTTGTTTTACTCAAGGTCATTAATTTGGACTTGGTAAACAATGTATTCTCAAAATGAGCTTAATTAAGTTATTCTTTTAATGTACAAGGACATTAATTTGTACTTGAGACATTACATTAGTGTGAATTGGACAAAACGTCAGATTTTTCCAAGGAATACTTATGCAACATATAAGTTTTGGAACTTATACGATGCATAAGTTATGCGCCGCATAAGTCCTTTATCTTATACGCCGCATAAGTAAGGGTATATATACATGATATACGGCGCATAAGTCCATACTTATGCGCCCGACTCTTTGAAAACTCTCTGTCCTAAGATTAATCCATTCAAAGTGTATAGCCTTCAAGATAACTTATTGATTTCTGTTTTAGTGATTTGCACACCAATACAGTTTGTTAAGGTGAGAATGGAGTTATCGTTTATCAGACTTTATGATGAACAGTAACCAGATCACGTGTAAGTCATATTTGGTTAGGATAATCATCATAATTGTTTCATCTTGAAAATACGAGTTCCATGATTGGACTTACTTGAATTATAATGTTGGTTATATGGTCAGATCGGAAAGGATAAACATATCCGTGTGTAGAACCAGTTATTTGACCATTTAAAAATTGTTTAATCATAAAATTGAAAATAAATTGATCATAATCGGACATTGACGATTGATGTGATTGGTTTGGATTGTTCAAAAGTAGTTTAGATCTTCATCTGTGAATTTGGTCAAAATATTGACATATACGCCACATATGTCAATACATATGCGCAGTATATGTTATATGTTGACCTTGGTCAAATAACAAAACATATGCGTTGTGTAATACATATACATTGGTTAAGACATATCCATAGTTATAAACTTATACGTTGAACTCTTCTTATACGCTAAGTCAAACATATGCGTTGATGGTACATATATGATTCTGATATATACGTAGTCATACATATACGTTGATATCCACATATATGTTAAGGTTAGACTTATGCGTTGATGAATACATATGCGTAAAGCCAGATTTATACGTTGCAAAGGACATATCCGTTGAGTTGAATCTGAAACTAACTTGTTTTGTGTTTGTGTTTTCAGATGGGTCAGAAGATGAAGGTTACTGATCCTAAGCATAACATTTGTGCTTATCTGAATGAAGAGGATCCAAAAGCTAAGAAATTTACAGTGATCATGCCATTCTTGAGAAGATCCAGAATTTACAAAGCCATTACACATTTGGTGGATCCTTATGAGAGTATCATGTCTGAGAATATCTATCACAAAAGATTGTGATAGATGAAGCCTTGATCAGGAAAGTGTTGGAGTTCGGGGATGAATCATCAGATCTAGTTGAACTTGATGAGAAGATGATGATAGGATGCATGCTTCGTATGGGATATAGAGATTCATTGAACCGTTTAGCATTCAAGAGGACTACTTTATCTCATCCGTATAAGTATTTGGTGCACGTGGTGGTTCATTATCTAGGACACCGCAAGGGAGGATATGATGATATAATGGATTATCAGATGAGTAGTATGGCTGCATTGTGCTTAAATCTAAAGTATAATTTCTCCCGAATGATTCTTGATAACATGAAGATGAACTTTGAAGATGATCAGTGGTTGCAGTATCCAAGGTTTGTGCAAATGATGGTTGAGGAAGTGTTTCCTCAAGTCAAGAAGGAAGGACCTAATATTTTCTTGGATCATGTGACTGGCAACAATCTAGCTAAGTTGGCCTCTTACAAGAATTTCAAAGAAGAAGATGTAACGAAATTTAGGGGTCTATTTGGACATTTGAAGAATCCTGACTATATTGCACCAGAAGATAACAAGTGGAGACATGATGGTAGTAATTCGGATCGTGAAGAGGAAATTAGGTTGATGTTGGATTATAAACCCGTGGGTAAACGTTTCATTAAGATTGAGTCTGAATCAGAAGGAGAATTGGTGGCTCCAAAGAAAAAGAAACAAAAAGTTATGAAGAAAGAGGTTGTTACACCTGTAATGCAAGAAGAGGTGTATTCGGCTACTTTAGAAAAGGATCCGGAGGAAACATAATCGGATTCTATGGGCAGGAGAATGAGATTAGCAAACCCACATGCTAAATTTGAGAAAAAGGCTGAAAGCTCCAAGAAACGAAACTCTACTGATGAGCAGGACGAGACTTATATTCCTAAGACTGTTTTGGAGAAGTCTGTGAAACCGAAGGTGGTTCGTATTAAAAAGAAATAAAAAAGGGCTGCATCACCGAAATTAATATTAATTGATGAACCGGATATTGAAGAACCTGAAATAATTGTAACTCCAATTAATCCGGAGTTTCTTGTTGATGAACCGGTAGTTGATTTAGGAAAAGATGACAATGTGTTGAAGACACCAGTTGTGGAACCATCTCCACAAGTACAAGAGCCCCATGTATCACCTTAGACAACTGAAAAAGTTCATGATTTCAGTTTATCGTCACTTGATTCGAGTTGCTCTAGGGATTTCCCGACATTCATAGATCTTGATTTGTTAAAATTTGTTGTGACTGAGCAAGGGATTAAGATTGATAGTTTGGTTGTGAAAAATGAAAGACTTTGCAAAGGGAATGCTGATCAAAGAAAAGTCACTGAAGATGGTGAGATAAGGCGTACACAGCAGGCTGACTTGTTACATCTTCATATGAAATACTTTACAATTTTGGAGGAGAAGTTGGGTATTGATTTTAGAGGAGAGGTTGAGAAGTTGGATGATAAAGTGTTTACTAAAGTTTATGGTGGTGATGCAATGGTTGAAGAATTGAGTTCAAGATGCAATATGACCAAGATCGAGTTGATTCTAAGGGGAAAGGAAAGGTTGATGAACCAACTGTACATGTTGAAATCCCAGATGTTGGTGGATCATCATCAAGATTTGAACAGGTGGTTGAACCAGTGATTGAACATGTTGAAGAACCAGTTGTGTTTTAGCCTGTAGCACCAGCTGAGCCAGATGTTGAAGAAGAAAATGAAGATGAGGAACAATTAGATTATGGTGATTCTCCTAGTCACGATGATCATGATGATTATGATCAGGATGATCCGAGTTCTGGTGGTGGACTGGGTGTGTTAATTGGTTCTGGAACAAGTACAGTTATTGAATCAGTTACTAAACCAGAGTTGTAGGAGAGCCTGTTCAAGAAAAAAATCAGGCTAGTGGAAATATAGATGAGCTGGAAGTGTCGGATGTCGATCCAATTGCTTATAAGCCTCCGGTTAGACTTTCATCAACTGAAGAGGAGTTAGAAGAAGGAGAGATTGAAGTAACTCGAGCTGACCTAGCCAGAATGTTGAATATAACTATAGAGGAGTTTATATT
Source organism: Bidens hawaiensis (assembly GCF_021521415.1). NCBI lineage: Eukaryota > Viridiplantae > Streptophyta > Magnoliopsida > Asterales > Asteraceae > Bidens > Bidens hawaiensis. The sequence goes on along the minus strand of NW_027505322.1, from coordinate 67,842 downwards.
TGATTTCGAGAAAGATTTAGGTTCGATTGATGACGAGAATACTCTTCTGGTGAATGAACCCATTGTGGAAGAGGAATTGGACAAAGAACCTGTGACTTATGTCAATGCTGATAATGTATTTCCAGAATTCGATAAAGAATTTGATGAGGAGATTGAAATGATAAGTCAAGAGTTGGATAGTCAGGGAAATCCAATACCGTCTCACTAGGGCAAGTCGACTAAGAAGTTGAGGTGAATAGTCAAGAACAAGATGATTGGTTTGAGAGAAGGAAGATTGAGCCGAAACGTATATACTTTAATCCGGTCAAGTATTACAAGAAAGAAAAGGAAGTGAAGCTGGGAAATGTTGTTAGTCTTGCTTATCTCCCGAAGATAAGAAAAGTTGCTGTGAGGAGAACTTACGGTGTGCAATATTTTGAGAGCCTTTGTGAGTTAAAATCTTTACCGTGGATGGACGTGGTCGATATTGTTGAAAAAGAGCTGTTGAATTTGTCCGAAACGGGGGCCAGTGAAAGAGATTTGGGATTTTATCAAACGACATGCAAAGTGCAGGTTTAGGAGTTAGACTCCCCAGACACCATTTCTCCATGTATCTCGTGTAAGAAAGATCCTGAAACGGATGACTTTGTCAAGACTTGGAGATACAAGCATCATGAAACATTAAAAGTGATTCCTATGTACCCAATGGAGCAAGACTTCCATGTATATTTTAGATGGTGGTACTATGACGAGAACCGGGGTGAAGCTCAGATTGTACTTAACATAGATGGAGTGTGGGATGTGATTGATGTGATGTATCCCATGTGGTTGGTGAATTGCTCAGAGAAAGATATAGAGACGTTGTTCAAATGCAAGATACAAGTGTTACGTGATAAACATCATGCGTCAGCTATGCAATACAAAAAAGTTGTGAAAATCTGTCATAAATACAAGATACATTCTTGTGAAGTTTGGAAGAGCAAATGGTTCAAGATGGGTGAAGATGAAGAGCAAAAGGAGAAACAGCGTGAGAAGGAGATTAAAGAGAATATGAGGATTGCTTCATTGAAGAAATTTCAATACAAGGGAGTTGGTGTTTCTATTCCCACAAACCACAAGCCCTCAAACAAACGTTCATGGGAGGACATGAGGAGGGAGTATCGGGAAAGGGTTTTTGGGATGAAAGATTAAAGACAAAAGTTTGAAGACCTAGCAACATCCAAGGGGGGGTTTTTTAGAGCATAATGTCTATTTCTAAGGTCTTAGATATGATTGTATAGAGATTTAACGTCAAATGTATAGGTTTGTGAATAGGTTGTTAGCGCATAAGTCTAAGGACCGCATATGTTATGCGGTGCATAACATATGTGCCATATATCATATCCGTCCTTGAGCGATTGCATGTGTTTCTTATTAATAGGGGACTTATGCGTTAATACTTAGACTTTTGGCCATTCATGTTATATGTTAGAGAGAGAGAGAGAGAGTAGAGAGAGAAAGTTCCTGAAGTGTCATATCTTGTAAACTTTTGAAGTTATTAATGAAGAATGTGCTTAGTGTGTACTTGTGGTGTTCACTCTCATTGTATTTTACACTTTGAGACTTAAGCTGTAACATCTAGAGATCCTATTAGTGTGTGCAACACGATTCCAACCCTCTTTAAATAAATCTTTGACTGACAAGATAGTTTTCTTGAAAAAACTCAGCAGAAACGTCTCTTATTTCTAGGATTTGTACAATTTTCCATACACACACAAAAGAGGTTCTCCGAGAACTGATGCCCATTGGAGAATTTAGTATGGCTGTCAGCCTGCAGCCACGTAGCCTTGCATGATAGGCTAGACAGATATGTTTGAATCCAGACACATGTGTACTCGGTCTGAGTTACTTTTATTTTCTACCTTGCAATTTAGGGATCTCATAATCCCTTAAATTTTTATATATTAGAGATCACGTAATCTCTTATAAACATTTGACTGGCTTGATAAGATAAATAACCCGTTTATCTAAATGAGTGATTGTAAAAGGTTTAGTAAAGCAGACCTTAGGAGCTAAGAAGGGGGCCAACAAGCCCCTTTGATGCTAATGGTATTCACCTAAGATTGACTTTTCTGAATGATGTGGTGATCTCGTTTGAAAAATCTTTGTGAATGAATGACGCTTAAACTATAATAAAATAGGTTTATATAAATAACCGGATCGTCTCTTGATCTAGCTACAGACTTTTAGTTTGGTTTTGATAGCTTTAAACCTTGATTGATCATTGTTTGAATAAAATATTTAGACCTATAGTCTTTCTGTTTATTTACTAATCATGTGTTGAGTTTCTTCTTCATGAATAAACATCTATGAAAGGTTTCTTACTTAAGAAGAAACATCAACTGACTATAACCTTTGTATGTAAAATTTTGTGTTTCTTAATCATGAAGAAACATTAATTTTAACTATACCCCTTGCATATAAAATTTTATGTTTCTTAATAGTGAAGAAACTATATATGACTATTTCATCTTGTATGTAAAATCTTATGTTTCTTAATCATGAAGAAACATTATTTTAGATATAACATTTGTATATATAAAGCTTGTAAACATAATTATCATCAAGGTTTGGGCTATACCCCAAACTATGGTCTAAGCCATATAATTATAATAATAAAATAATAACTTAAGCGGAACCCCTACCTTACACGGGTATTTGGAGTTTTATACGCCTAAGCGTGTACGAGCAGCACTTCTACTCTATATCGCGTACTGAAGCTTAAACCATCAGAGCCTCAGAGTTTTGGCACGCACTACGGTACTCGACACACAAAACGAGACTAAGTGTGTGAGTGAAAGTGTTTGATGTGAGATGAAAATGAACCGAGATATCTCCTTTTATAGTCTGATGTTGTGGCCCATCGCGTAATGCGATGGATTATTTGAATAACCAAGGTGTATCACAATGACTTAGCATCATCGCGTGCTGCCACGTGTTACACGTGGCCTGTCACGCATGCCACGTGGTGGGACACATGTCTCCGTTTCTTAACCGGGTCATCGCGTAGCGCGATGGCCCGAAGAGTTTAGCCGTCACGTAGTGCGACAACGCCCAGTTATTTGGTTGTTTGAAGCTCCATCGCGTATCGCGATGTGCTTTCCTTTTTCCCATCATGTAGCGCGATGTGTTTTTTAAACTGAAAATTTTCATTTTTGATCCTTCTACTTTCCAAAAATACTAAGGCGGCTATCAAGCGAGAGAAGTGCAAAGTGCGCCATCAAAGTGCCACATTGCGCGCATCGCCCGAGCCCGTGCACGTGCACCCTATCTAAGAATATTGAGTGTGTCTTGCCACATAAGAATATTATCATATGAACTCATATCCTTATAAGGAGCTCCCATGTTTTGTAATTTATCAATGTGGGAGGAATTTTACTTTCCTATTTATACCCATGTGGAATGATGCCACTTTCTTTCCTCTTCCAATGTGAAATGAATCCACTTTTCTTATTTTTTTTTAATATGGGATATTTCCTTCTTCATATTTTATATTTTCCATTACTTATTTTGAAGAATATTTTTGGTCCTTCATATTTATTAAGTTGTCAAATTTGGACCAAAATTTTGGGGATGTTACAATATGCTTTGCATTGGTTCTTAGTTACTAAGTCAAAGAAGGGTGTCTGCAACATCAATCTTTAACAAAGTTTCAAAGACATTACAAAATAATAGAAAAACACAAACACATAAAATAACTACAAATTTTATAAAACATAAAACTATCCTAAGGGATGCTAATCCATTCCAAGAAAACACAAATTGTTCATACTTACAAACAATAATAAACAAATTAGGATCTACACCGGTGGATTCATCCCAATTAGAAGCTCCAACAACCTTCACTGCAAATATTCATACAACATGTTAGTATCATAATCCAGGTCTTGAGAAGCAGTCTTTGCGCCTGTAGGAGAAGTAACATCAACTTCTCCTGAAAAGGAATGAGTTACCAGGTCTTAAGAAGCAGTTAATGCACACGCCACTATTAAAGTGACAATATTTAAGCAACTCATTTATTTCATTTAACATCAAATACAACACAACTTGTTCATTATTTCCTAAACAAAGTACCAAAAAAAAATAAATAGTTCATTTGATTAATAACCTAACGGTCCAAAATAAACTAACGACTTCAAATTTTCAATCAACCAATAATCAAACATGTAACATTGTATAAAATATATTTTATCAACACGGTTGGTGAGCAATTCCATGATTTTTGTATATGTAAAATTTGAGGCTAAATCCACAACTCGTATGCGAAATCGTAAATAATAACGACAATTGCGGTATATAAATCATAAATAAAGGCTCAATTCTAATAGGTAAAAAATTACCAAATTATAAGGAGGAGCGTATGATAAGTATATTGAGAATGAGGATGAGACCAACAAAAAAAACAAAAAAATTTAGCAAATAATCATATGATGCATTTAGCACAAAATCGAGCAATTAATCTAAGTAACACATAAACTACAGTTTGCGGTTTGAGAATAAAAGTCTTAAATCATTTTTGTTTAAGTAAGTATGCAAGCTACCCCTAAAGTATAAAAGTGAAAACGGAGATGAAATTACTCACTTGGAAAATAGTGATGTCGATGAAGAAAACTTATAATAATAATAATAATAACAACAACAACAATAACCTTCAAGAAAGCGAGCCGAAAGTTTAACGCGCGTTTCCTAGATTGAATACCTTGAGTTAATAATGAGTCTTGAAGATGAGATATAAATGGTATTAAAGTTCATAAAAACAAGGGTTTGGTTTTTGGTAGTTTTAAGTTATATTTTACAAAATGCGGTTAAATAAAGCAAGCATAACATGAAATGGGTTTTACATGAAACCGGGCATTTGATGCTTAGTTTTACTCAACCTTTGTTAAGTTTCACATAAGGATTTGGTTTAGTACTGGTGTGCACGATCCCGCTAATGTAAGCATCATGATCCGACTTTTAGGATTTGTTCTGTTTTGTCGATTCGGGACTTGATAAAGTAGAAAATTCACATCCAACTTACCAAACATTTTAAATATATGAATAACTTCAATAAAATCAGTAGCTTAAACAAGTTTGAGGATTTTTATCAATTAAAGTCCGAAACTTGGGTTTAAGTGAGTGTAAGTCAGCCCGATCTTGGTATAAAACCAAGTTTGGTTCCAACATACCATAATAGAAATATAAATAATATAAAGTGAAACATGAATTAAATTGGTTTGGAAAGATTTTTTTGGTGGTTTGAACAGTGACTAGCTCCTTAAGACGAGTAGTTCGACTTTTACTCGGTTTTTACCCGAAACTTGGTTTGGGCCAAGTTTGTTCTAACACTTCCAAAAACTTAAGTAATATAAGATAAAACATAACTAAAAAGATAAGTTGAATTTTTGGTGGTTTGAACTGTAACTAACCCATTAAGACAAGTGTTCATCTTTACTCGGTTTTACCGGAAACTTGGGTTCAAGTCAAGATTTGTTCTACACTTCCATATCAACTATATAATAATTAAAATATAAAGAAAAACCCAGATCTAAAGTATTTCATACAATATGTTTGTTTAAAAGTTAAATCAAGTTCTTAAACGAGTGTTCGGTTTTGGTTTGGTCCTTGACTCGGCATGATATCGAGGATGGTCACCACTTGTCCAAAACCATAGAACTAATATAAAGTAAAATTTCCATATCCAAACTCAAATAAGAAAGTTAAGCGAGTAAGCTTCCCGAAAACAACCAAACGGGCTGGAAAATGCAAAAATATGAGTTTAAATGCCCAAAATCCTGAAGTAAAGATATAAATAGTTTTCTTAGCATAAAGTAACATAGAACAACTGAAAATATCAAAATATATACCCAAAAAGGATTGAAGTTTAAGATTCGATTCCATTGACTTTTAAAGTTGAACTTAAGCAAAACTAGCTAGAACAACTTGCAAGATCAAACACTTTGGGAGAAGAAGATGAAAATGAGCAGGTGAGATGGTTGAGATTGAGTGGGTAGTTATAGGGAAAGATTAGGGTTTGAATGATTGGATAAAAGCTTTGTCCGGTTGATAAACTGTTAAACTTTGATGCTTTATTTAAAAATGAGTTTTGAATTAAATAAATTATGACCAGGGATAACATGTTGGGAGGGTTCTAGACTAATTATGGGTTTAGTCTTGGTTGGTTTGGATTGCTACAACACGAGTTCAGGCCTTTAACAAGCTTAAGCGAACCAAAAACGTTAAAAAAAACTGATTTTGCTTAAGCATACTGTGGGCCGCGCCACGCAGCGGGCTGAGGCCAGCCCTACGTGCCACGTGAGGTGGGGCTTCTCGGCCAAACTTGTTTTTGGCAATTTTAGTCTCTGTAGTTCGTTTTAGGTCGTTTTAAGCGCAAAATAAGCGTTTTAAACATCGCTGAAGACTTTGGAACGAAACGACAAGTATGAAACATGATTACAACCTAAAATTCATTAAATTATTAATAATCAAAGACCAGAAAGGTCAAACGGGCCTGGTTTACAACATAAAACAAATGCAAATTCGATCCGAAAGACGAAAGATGTCACAATAGTGGTGACCATGAGCAATACCTTTGGTATAAATATCACCAATGGGAGCGTTGAGCACACTACTGTGCAAGAGGTAAGTTACATCGTGAGGGAACCCGGTTCAAATAGCTAACACCTATTAATAAGAAGCTCATAAATAAGCTCCTGAGGGTTGGAAACATCAACCTCTGAAGCCACTTTCTCATTCTCGAGCTTTTCCTTCTCAACTAATACTGCCCTATCTTAACTAACCTTACGCCTCTATCATGTAAATCCTTGGTCATAGCTTTCAGCTTATGCTTCTCAACATCAATCGTCGCACGTGAGATGATAAGTGAATGGGCCAGTCTCTCTATATGAGAAGATAAGGTACCATTCTTTTTCTCTAGTTCATCCAAAGTAGCTTTCAGCTTCTATTATCAGCCCATAAGCCCTTAAGTTTCCCTGAATCACCACTCTAATGTCCCACACCTTTAGTAACAAGAGCACTAAGGTAGAAAAAACTATACAATATCTTCCTCATCACCTTGTCATCACTCAAATCTTCACAAACCTCCTTCTAAGGCAGAGGCAAATAATGCAACAAAAAGATCCCTGACACACGACTGCTTTCTTGAACGTATCATCATTTTGACTATTCCAACTGTGCATAAGTAACACTACTCACACTCGATGCGTCACCATTAACGTCACCTTCACTAATAACTTCCTTCAATTTTCCCTTGTCCATTAGTTTCTAAGAAGAAACAAACTTCACATTATTAGACTTCTCAACCTTCTCAAAATTATCTCTATCAACCTCTGTAAGAGCATGCTCCTTGCTATTAGGTTTCTAAACCGTTTTTCCAGCCCTAGGCATGACTTTCTGTGGCGAGCTAGATGCACCCTTCGAAAGTTTCTTTACAAGGCAAGGATCGAAACCAATAATTGATACAATAAAGGCGTCATCTTTATCACTAATTACAAGGCTGAAATAACTAAGGTGCGAAGTTGAGCGAAAAATTCAAGAAGCCGTTTAAGAAAAATAAAATGAAGCTCCTCAGTGTCAAGTTATACTTTGTTGAGTGCATCTTCATGCTTCCTCCAAACAATGGCAAATGGAAGAACGAATCGGAAATAAAAAAGAACTTGTGCTTTCCAAGGAAAAGTGAAACTAATACTACTAGAAGTTAAACCATTATCACAACGAGTTTTCTCAATAATGAACCAATCACCGTGTTGCTAGTAGAGAAAGCCATCATTTCATAATGAAGGTTCATAGACAAGTGATCGATACACAATTTCGAAGTGCATAATCCTAGAGACACCAAAAGGTACCAATTAACTAGGGTAACACGATGATATATGAGAACATTATTACAAAGATTTGATGATCAAAGAAATGAATGTATAAGGTGACATTTTGAACCCTTTTGAAAAGCAAAATAAACAAAAAGGAAAGTCTTACCTTATAAACGAACAAAAAGGAATATCGTAGGAGAACAGCCAAATAACCAATGGGTTTTATAGAAAACAGGCGGTGAAAAAGGGAAGTTGTAACCACATTTTGCGGTTTTCTCAAAAATAAAATAGGCTTTGAAGAAATCGTAAAGTATCGAAGGGTCAAGTTGGAAGCTAGCTGCCAGCAGTTGCTCTACGACTATCATAACCCTTGGTAGTAACAGTAAATCAGTCACATCGATGGTTATAAAATTGCCAGTTGCACATCACTATGAATATAATACACGATAGGTCAAAACTAGAAGCTCCTAGCTTCTAACCCTAAACTTTAATCGCAGAAGCTTCGGGCCATAAGCTCCTAGCTTCTAGACCATATGTGTACACCCCGAATTAAAGCGGAAACGCCTGAGTGTGACATGCAGATTGCTCAAAACACATGTTAAGTGATAATGTTATCATTAATTAATTTAAACATCAAATACACAATTTGTAAACAAAGAAATGCACTTTATTATAAGAAAAATTAAACAACTTATCCTTTTATTAATTTAAACTAAGTACTATTGTCTTCTCCAACGCATCATCCTCTAATGATTGTCACTGTAGCATATATATATAATATACAAGTCAACTAAGCGAACAGTTGGTGAGTTCACACAAGTTTTGTTTATAAATAATAATAAAACCATACAACTCCATGTGACATGTGCAATAATTGAGCAAGCAAGGTCCTTTCCAGTTGGTAACAACCAACGCACTTGGATAAAGAGGCCCTTTTCCACTCATAACAAAATACTCCTGAATGAAAAGGGGGTCGTATGATGATACTTATTGAGGCTACCATGTGCAATTAAAATGTGAGCAAGTAATCAAGTAACACCTAAGCCCAGGAAATGAATTGTAGTTTGTAAATGAATAATTAAGCAATCGTTTTGGTAGGATATTTTGGTAGGATATATATGTTACCCCTAAAGTGTGTAAAGGTGTTAAAAATAGGGTGTGAGAAACTCTCCTTTGAAATTGAAGATGAAATAGAAACAAAAGCCAAAAGCGCGTTAAAGAAATCTAAGCGATCAAACCTCCCGAACTATAATTAAAATAAAAAAATTAAAAACTAACTAATGGAATTGTACAAGTTAAATAATTTAGTTCTAGATATTATGCATTATTTTAATATATATTTTGTTATTCTATGGGCATTTTATATTATAATATTATTTTAAGACTTAACGGTAATTTAACAATCTATCATTATTTTAATATTAGTCAATTAAGAGTTTATCCCTAAAATGAGAATTTTATCATTTATGGAACATCGATTTTAACGGTATAATGTTTATCCCCTATACAATTATTTTAGCATATTAAGAATATTAACGGAATGTAAATAATTTAATATTAACAGGTTTTGAGAACTTGACGAATATGAAAAAAATTAGCTTTTAGATGAAAATTGATAAATTCTAATTTATATTTAATTTAAAATAATTTTATTTAATATGTAATAATTTAACAACTATATTTGGTTTATATAAGAAAGGAAAAACGGTTTGAAAAAATAAAACACAAAAAAAGCCTGACTTGGGTTCGAACCCGGGTCCTTCTATCTATACACAATTCCAGCTTGTTTAGTTGATACAATACATAAACAAAATACTTAAACTATATTCCAAGTTCATCTTCATACTTTAAACCCTAGGTTTACAATTCTGTAAATCCGTTTCATGTATGGTTAATTTATTTTAGGGATTTTGTTATACTGAAGAAAACGATTCAAATGCATATAATAATTACCTGGAATTGTTAAGGTTTGATGGGGAACAGAGTTTAATCTTTGACGAACAATCACGGGTTTTTAGAGAGTATTGTAGATGAAATTGATGTTGTAAGCAAGTTTAGTTGATGAATTAGATGCTTTATATAGGTTCAATTGGAACGTAAAGACTTGATTGCTCGTTATTCGATAAAAGTCCAGCGGTTCCAGGTCTTAAATCACACATTATAGGTTGTTAATACGTTTTATTATCATTGATTACTAATTTCCATTAGTGTTTAAGGGATTTAAAAGCTGTTAATTGGATTATAACGTGAGATTTATTATGTTTAAGGTCGTCGAAAATGGTTTTGGGTTCGCCGGAATTGTGGCCGGAAAAACGACGGAGGTGATGGGGGTCTAGGGCTGGCTATATGTAATATTATTATTTTAAGACGGAGGTGATGGGGGTTTAGGGCTGGGTATATATAATATTATTATTTTAAAATAATTTACATGATTAGCCCTGAAATTCAAGTTATATTAAAACAGAAATAAAATATAATTATAACTTAGTCCCTTAACTTTGAAATGTGTTAATAATGGAATAAAAGTTCTAATACTTAGATAGTTTTCAAATTGATTAAATTCAATAAAAACTTTAAACCTCGGAGTTTCGTTAATTGATCAAAATGCATAGAAAATGAACGAACGATAACCTTAAATCTTCGTGAATATTATATTACTAATTAACGATGAACAATAATACATCAAAACGATGAATGTCATAACATTCCCTACTTTTGAGAATTTCTTCCCAAAATTAAGTAGAAGAATCCGTGACAAAAATATGAGGATACTTAGTTCGCATTTGGTCTTCCCGCTCCCAAGTGAATTCAGTGCTAGGCTTGGATTCCCAGCGAACCTGTACCAAGGGTATATCGCTACATTTGGTTTCCTTGTCTTTACAATCCATGATTTCTACCGTATTTTAATAAAGTGCATTGTTTCATCAATACGCACCTTATCGAGCGATACATGGAGATTTCCCTCAGCTAGACATTTCTTTATATTAGAAACATGAAACATCGGATGAATACTTGAAAGTTCTTGCAGAAGCTCAAGAGTATAAGCCAAACTACCAACACGTTTGAGAATCTTGAAAGGTCTAACAAATCGAGAAGATAGTTTACCTTTCTTTCCGAAAAGAACAACACCTTTCTAAGGGGATACCTTTACACGGTCACCGACATTAAACTTTAGAGGTCTTCGTCGATTATCAGCGTAACTCTTTTGACGGCTACGAGTGACTAAGAGATTTTGTCGAATTTGAGCGATTCGATCAGTAGTCTCTTGAACAAGTTACGGGCCAGTGATTTGGATTTCACTAATTTCACTCCAACCATAAAGTGCTTCGAATGGAGCCATACCGATACTTGAATGAAAATTTTTATTGTATGAAAACTTAATCAAGTGAAGATGAGAATCCCAGTTTCCACTGAAATCCATGGCACATGACCTAAGCATGTCTTCGAGAGTTTGAATCGTTCGCTCGGATTGCTCATAGGTTTGAGGATGATAGGCTGTGCTAAGAACTAATTGGGTTCCTGTAAATGCACGGATTTGGTGTTCGCAGCTGTTCGAATAGGATCAACAATTGGTATCAGAGCCGGAGGTTGCTTATGATATGGTGTTCGTGTTCGTCGGTTTTAATGTATAGATTGATCGGATTTGGAAGTGAATCAGTGATTAATTGATGAAATTGATTGAAGATTGTAGTTCCTGATCAAAATCCGAGCATTTGTAATGTATTTTGGTGTTCAATTGACTGTTTGATCAAAGTCCGCCATGGACAGCCATGGATGAACCTTTTATTTGCAGATCTGAATTGACCTGGATTTAATGTATGGCTGATAAAATTGATAGTTGCATCATGATCGTAATGTAATTCCGAGTACTCGTGATGATTCTGGATGTTAATTATGAAATTTTGTTGAATCTGCCATTGAAAAAGATTGAAGATTTAAGTTTTCCGGCCACCGTTACTGTTTTTTTCCGGTGAATATCAGTTTTCTGGCTACAGTGACCACTATAACGGCTCATTCGTTAAATTTATACTCATTCGTTACGGAGTTTTATTCGTTAAAGGGTTTAACGAATGACCTCATTCGTTAAAGGGTTTAACGAATGTGAGTTTCATTCGTTATGTGTGCTTATTCGCTATGGAGGACTCATTCGCTATCATTACTCATTCGTTTTTTTTTTCTGACATCCGTTAGTTCCATAACGAATATGTGTTAACGAGTGTTCCTATTCGTTCAAGAGTTAACAAATGTGGAAGGTTTCGTTATTTATAATGAATGTGAGTCATTCGTTCATGAGCTAACGTATGTGGACATTTGTTAATGGGTTAACGAAAGAGACCCATTCGTTCATGTAACGAATGTGGATGGTTGCTTAACGAATGTGCACTGTTCTAATGGAAGAGACCAAGGTTAACGTATGAGGATTGTTAATGTAAAAAAAAATAAAAAATTTGGTGATATATTTTCGGAAAATTTTCTTAAACGAAATTTTTCGGGGATATTTAAAACATGCGGGATACTCTTCTGGCAAAATTTGGTGATATATTTTCTGGCCGAATTTTCACGCATTTCAAGAGGCCGAGGGGGAGTAACCGATTAAGTTAACGAGATGTTTATTGAAGATTTTCGAAGAATTGTTCAAGACCTTGCCTAATTTGTCAAGAAAAGGGGGAGATAAAACTTTCAAGGAGTTTATTCGAATGATATCTTTCTACCTTCGCAAGTGTTTCTTGAAAAATTACTGCAATTCGGGTGGTAATTCATGATTGCAAAGCTATGTTTGACCGAGTTCAAGACTTTGTTTGTTCTTCCATTTGTGATTGATTTGTTCAAGATTGAAACCTGATTATGTGGGATACGAGTGTCTGTCCGATTACTTCTTTCTGAGGGACTTTGATCCTGACAATGTTGGCTACGAGTATTCGGTAGATTGCTTCTGTTGAAGGGGACAATTCTTGAATGGGTTGATATGAATGAGGAATATAAGAGTCTTGTCATCTTATTGAAGAATATGATCGTTCGGGATTGATTAACGAAGGTTGGACCTCTAAATCATATGCCCAAAGCATTAGTGCATCCAAGCGTATTGGTTGCTGAAGAGCTTCAAAGAGTTATATTTTGGTATAGATGTTATCGAGAGAGTGAAGACCGAAGTGAAAGATGTGGAATGATAGGGTTGTTCATGAAGATGTGTGACGAGGTCAAATGTAAAGATATTTTTACGTTACCAGGGCGACAGATAGCCGATGACTTACTGCTAATTGATTTGTTTGATCAAACCATATCATATGCTAGTTGGATGATCGGAATGATCACCTGGAGATGCTGATTTGAGGGGGAGATCTGATATGAGTAGCTACAAGTTTTGGTTTGCTTACAAAGAGTTACATTTTGTCTGTTTGCACAAGCCCGAGAATTATCAGCCAAGGGGGAGGTTGGCTGTACGGCTGATGATATGCAGTTAAAGTATTAGCGGTTAAAGTATTCGACTTTAACGTATACGTCGTTAACGTATTCTATGCTAATGCATTCGTCGCTAAAGTTTTCGACGCTAAAGTATTGGATGATAAAGTATTGGATGCTAAAGTATTGGAAAGCATTCGACAGCTACGGACAAGGGGGAGTCTGTAAGTGCACGGATTTGGTGTCCGCAGCTGTTCAAATAGGATAGGGGTTGTTTAGTCTTTATATTAATGTATAAAGGCACATTCGCTAAGGATGTTTAGCGAATGGGCCTCATTCGTTAAAGACTAGACATATTCGTTAATGCAAGAGCTCATTCGTTACTACTGTGTAACGAATGGAGGCTCATTCGTTAAAGTAATGCCCATTCGCTAAGGATGTTTAGCGAATGGGAGGTCATTCGCTATGGGAAGCCTCATTCGTTAGTGATGTTAACGAATGAGGAGGACTGCCTATAAATAGGCCTTCCCTAGTGAATGTGCATAGAGATCTGTGCCATATTTATGTTTTTGTACCGTTACCATGCCGGATTCTCTCTAGAAATCCTAATGTATTCTTCATCATGTAATGTAATCATCCTTTAAAGTATTGAACATGAGTTAACGTATCGATTTGCGACTAGATTCCTGGCTCGTAAACGTTCATAATAACGTTTCAACAGTTCCCAATGCGGTTTGAAGCGATGTCCAGAAATGCAAAGTAAAACGGCTATGATGATCGGAAATAACATGCAAATGTACACCATTATGACAAACGATACACTGAACATAAATCTGAGCCAGCTGATTAATCGAGAAGTTTTCGTTGATCTGAATGAAATGAGTGGATTTAGTCAATCGGTAGACTATAACCCAAATACCGTCATGGCGGTTTCGAGTAGTCGGGAGCTTGAACACAAAATCCATAGTTACATCTTCCCATTTCCAAATTGAAATATGTGGTTGCAAGAGCAAACCGAATGGTCGTTGATGCTCGACCTTAACTTTGGCACAATTAAGGCATTTTGCCACATATAACGCGATGTCTTTCTTCATACCGGGCCACCAAAAAGTATACCCTAGATCGAAATACATCTTATCCGCAACGGGATGTGAGGAACATGTATAGGATCTAGATCGATGATGACAATATGCTGTTCATGTTATCAATACGATTAGAACGAGTTATATTACTATGTGTCTGTGTTTGTAATCTGAGAGTAAAAGGGCAGAGTAACGGTATACAAACAATTCTCAAAAACTTCGTTACTTTAATGATAAATAACAGGGTATATATAGGAGATTGCTCATTCGTTAAGTTATCCCTTAACGAATGGAGTCATTCGTTACATTAACCTTAACGAATGAGCAAACTCATTCGTTATACATTTACTAAACGAAAGGCCCCCACATTCGTATGTCACATTCGTTAATCTTGGTTAATGAATGTGACTTACATTATGACGAATGTGACACATTCTTTACGGGGTAACGAATGGTCTTACAATAAAGTGAATGGGCTATTTACCAAAATACCCTTACATTAATAAAACATATTATAATAATGTAATAAAGACCGAGACGCTTAAGTCGTGTATCATCAAACTCCCCCTTGTCTCGAGCTCCTTATTCTTCATTTCTGGAACATCTTCGTCTTCCATTTTGTGCAAATGTGAATCTTGAAAGCGTAACAAACGCGAAAAACACGTTGAAATTGCATAGAAAGATCGTAGTCGCATACGTTAGCAAATCGGATCTGATTTTGAAATAACACGTCGTTATCAGACTTTGATAAGTTAACGAGCCACATCGGATCAATAAAACGTAAGAACCTCGTGTTTGACCCTGTACCCAATACGATAATTGCATCACATGTTCTATTATCATAATACCATCGGTTGAACGTGGTGAATTGACTCTGAGGGAAGATCTTCATCGGTGCCCTCTTCGTAGTCTTGGGCGGCTTGACCTACATGATTATCTTCCTCCAGCCGATGCGAGTATCAATCTCGTCGATATACTTGTGTGTCGGCACCTGCGGCTTGAAAAACTTGAAACCATAACGGGTTTCATGCAGGAGATGATCATAGAACCATGAAGCCCATTGGTCTTTTCCTCGATTAACAAACGGTCGGTTGACTAAGGTTCTCACATCCCATCGTGGCTAGTCAATATGTCATGAATACACTTAAGATAATAAATAGCATGCTCCCACTTGACGATATATACCTTAAGCTCTAAATCGTACTGCCACGCGACCAATTCACCTTTCACGTTTTTCGAACTCTTGTACTTCTTCATTTGGTATGCCGATGCTCGGACCTTCGCTTGTCTGACCTCCTCCTGCTCATTGTATCGTAAGGTCTCGATCATCTTGTTCATGCGTTTGACGTTGTGTCCAAACATACCATCCAAAGCATGTTTTCACTTCTTCTCTTTAGCTAACAGGTGACTTGTCTCAGCTTCTTTATTCTACCTATCCCTTTCTTCTCGTAGACGCTGTTCTGCTGCTTCAAAATGCTAGGTATTAAAAAACGGAATACCCGAGTCTGAATTTGTCGACGCGTACTTGTCGGGATTTTCCTCAGCAGTCACATCTTCCATCTTGACTTCCTCATACTCAGGAACATTCCCACGCGGAATGCCTGGATTATCACTTTCTTCGAACTCAACATCCACATCAACAGACTTTCCTAATTCCTCCACCTCGTCCTCGTTTAGTTCTAGAAGCAGGGCAATTTGTTCTTTAGTAAGTGAATGATCAACAAATTCACCCTCTTCGATCTCATCCACATTAACCAAGCTATAAACAATCCCGTTCATCCCCACAAACAAAATCGTGTTAGCCGGAATCACATCAATCAGCTTTACTCTAGTGTAGTCCTTATAGGGAATGATCTGCATGTTGTTTCCCTCACCACTTCCACCAGCTTGAGTACCCTCCAACGGTGTGTTACTACCGCCCGGTTGCTGGTCACCTACACCACCCATATCAGGATCTTCATCATCATTCTTCAACTTCTTCAGTTCATCTTCTTTGCACGTAAGTTGAAGAATAATCTCGTCTTGCTTATCCAATCTCTCCCCCCTGAGCAGCAATCAGGGCCTTCAATTCCCTGTTCTCTTTTTGAATAAACTGAATATGTCTGTACATATTCTGCTGTATCTGTTCTTGAGAGACCCGATCCGCTTGTATCTGAGTTTGTTGTAGATGTAGCAAGTAGAGCAAATGAAACATCTGAGCGTTCAGAGACATGTTGTAGAATTTGGATGAACTGGTTGCATAGGACCCTGAGGACGATTGAATGACATGAAAGAGTGCTCAGGTCTTGGCAACACAGTTGGACTCACAGGCGTAGAAGGAGTAGTAGGTCGAGGACTTGGCATACACGCTAACACCGTCTGTAAAACATCTCCAGAGTACGGATCCGACATAGCAGTAGTCATCAAAGTCATAGTCGGAGGTACCGGAGATAATGGCATCTGCACCGGTGTTGGAGATCTAGAAACAACTGGAGATATCGGAATCATCGGAGGAGTAGGAGAAACAGGAATAGAAGCAGGTGCAGACAGTGTTGCAGATACAAACGGTTGGCTTGGAATATCGATTCCCGAGCCCCGTCTCACCCTCTGTTTCTTCTGTTTTTCAGCTTTCTCAACCATCAGCTACTTATGCTTAAGCTTACGCTTCTGAGCATAAGTTAACTCGTCACTCGGCCACTGACCACCATCACCACAATCATCATTATCACCACCATCACCACCCTCATGTTCTGAATCTAAATCGTCATGAGCCCAATGATCGTGAGATGGCGCCTCGTAGTATATATTGGCAAGATAGCCAGTCAGACGCATGTACCACAGCCGATCATGAACACTCTGATTTTTGTAGGCACTTAAACGTCTCATTGTCTCAGCGTTCATGTGTTCCAACTTCATTAGATCCGCTAGATTAGATGGATCTTTAAATAGCGTAAGCTGGAGATCATCAATAATAAGCTGAAGGAATCTCGAATACATCAAGAACTTGTGTCGACTCGTGAGATTCTCATTCAGATGATAGAAAACCAGTTCAGAGAAGTTGAACGGTTTATTAAGCACTAAAGCAACGAATGTCAATTGCAACATGGCGCAGCATTCGTCGTAACCACCCTTTCGACCACTAAGGCAATGTATCAAGACATGTAACAGATACATGTATTGCTCACACTAGTTCGCCTTATTATACATCGACCTATCCAAATCCCCCTTGTACCGAATCCTCCCAAACAAACCACGGATCAACCCATTATCAAACTCACACCTATCGTCAATCGTATCATTAAACCGCAATACTTCTCGAATCACAGCAACGTCCACGACCACCCGCTTATCTTGAATAGTCGCTTCGATCTGATTCTCTCTCTCATTGAAACGAACCGTATCCCAAAAGGCACGAATAATACTTTGGTAAACTAAAGTCTTTGTGGAAATCGCCTTGAATATCCTGGATCGTAAAAAGAAATTAATGATCTCTCCGAATATCGGTGTATCTTCAAAGCTATCATGTAAAAATGCACAAATCTTGTGCTTTTTATCCAACGATAATAAGACAGGAGCTTCTTCAGCCTCTATAACTTGATCTTGATCTTGAGCTTGAACCTCGGGTTGTTGTTCGGGAACAACCTCTGGTTGTTGTTCGGGAACAACCTCTGGTTGTTGTTCGAGAACAGGATTTGGAACAATCTCGTCAGCCATACTGTTAAATGAATAAAATATTAGTAAAATTTTCAAAAATATCTTTCTGTTTTACGAATGACTTATACATTCATTATTATAAACTTAAACGAATGAGCACATTCGTATGAGTTTATGTTTAACGAATCAGTCATAGTCGTTAAGATTAACGAATAACCCTATTCGTTAACATATTCGTTACATTAACACTATCATTAATTACAAATAACGAACCAACATCCCATTCGTTAAAATAAACGAAAGAGATTCATTCGTTATCAAACGAATAACCCCATTCACTACCTTAGCGCATGACTTGGTCATTCATTGATCCTATAACGAATATGATTTACATTAATTTTGACTATCATAAGTCAAAATCCAAAGAACGTTGACTATTATTAAGTCAACAGCGATGAATATCGTCTCACAGTTAGTTATCTTCGATTAAATCTAATCATCAAAGCCAGAAACAAGTTTAATACATTAAATCATGACCTATTATAACTAATATTATCAAAATCATTTAGCATTTGATTATTATACTAGTTAGTTCTAATCGGTTTGTTTATCATTCAATTAACCACCTAAACCATGATAATAATTCACAATCTTTGTATCACTATGCCAGCCTTTACCTGTAGAATCATGATATAAGGCTAAATATATATAAATCCCTTGTATATTTAATATAATATTTTATTAGTTTTCATTTGGTTTTTATTAGAATTTGTCTATTACTAATTTATTTGAATAATGTAGGTCCCAGGACATGTTCGTGGTTATAGAGGGCGAAAAACGATCAAAAATGAGCTAAACCGGCGAATCGGAGCATCAGGAAACGAACCGGACTGAACCAGAGTAAACCGAGCCGGACCACCCACCCCCTTGGCCGGAGCGCCAGCGACCAAGGGGAGTGTGGCCACCGTGCAGCGCTATGGACCACCATTCCAGAACCTTCTACGATTTTGGGCTTTGGGCTTGATATTTTCCTATTTAAAGACCCCTAAACTCAACCATAAAGATAATCTGAATACCCTAGACGGCTTGGATGAATTTGGGAGCTCAAGAGGTGATATTTCCGATGGTTTGAAGGCTAGGATTCAGCCGGCGAAGTGCTTATCATCCAAGGACGAAGACCATGGGTTTTATCGCCTTTAATCTTCCGTTCTTATTTATTTTCCCTATGATTTCCTTTATTATTGTTTTGTTTGATTTTACTATGCTAGGCTAAACATTATAGATTGCCTAGGCTTATGATGAAACTTTGTTAATGTTTGATTTTGACTTGGGATTTATTTATCGTTATGGTGAACTAGTTAAAAGGTTTAATTATATTAAATTGATGCATATGTGTGTTTAGGGTTGTTTGTTGAGTTTTATCATTCCATAGTTTCCTTGATTATTGTTTGTCACTATGATAGGTTGCTATTAGGTCATATACTTTGTGTTTTTGACTATTTTATGATTGATTTCGAATAAGATCATAGGAATAATATTATTTAATTAAATAAACCTAAGTGTGATGTTAACCTAAATATCTGTAAGGTGATATGTTATTGATAGATCTTTATTATTTAAATCTTGCTAGATTTAGTTCTTCGTAAGGAGTCCGTCTAGGTTTAATTATTTATTATTGTCTATTGATTCAACTGAATATATTAGACTTCCTTTGATTTCCGGGCTGTAAGGTAGGATTTCGTATAAAGGAACTAGTTTGTAATTAATTAGGTGACCGTAAGGAAACTTGATTTTTAATACTGGTGAGCGTTAAAACTTATTAGAAACCCATAGGTGTCTTCTTGAGAAGGGTCAGGGATCCTGTTTGAGTTTTCTCTTAAGCGTCTATTTTATGATCCTAGTTCCATAACTAAATATTTTCCCGGTTAATTGATAATTGAAACTTAGGGGGATTCTAGCCTAGGTGGTTGTTTGTCATCATTTGAATTAATTCTAGGTTTAAGTCATCTTTAAGTCTTAATGATTAATTTAATATTAGTTTAATATTAGTTTTTAGTAAAACCCCCAATAATAATAAATAAATAGTCACGTCTGTAGTTGAGTCTAGTTTAGCTAGTTTACATAATTTAAAGAGTCTCGTGGGTTTGATATCCGGACTTACTTAGCTATACTAGAGTCGATCGGTTCTCTTGCCGGTTAGTAGTTTAGTTAAGGTTAAGAGTCTAAAATTTATTACTTAGTTTCTAGAATAGCGTGTTTTTATATAACTACTTTTAGCACAACAAATCACAAAATATCAGTCAAATGATCTAGGATGAAGGTAAGGATTTTTAACCAAATTTTGCAAGAGTTTTTCTTAGAAATCAATAGAATAGTGTTTGGAAGAATGAAGAGGCCATCGTCTCCTAGGGATTATAAACTCTGCAGTAATTTCACGCGAATCGAGGAGTTTCATTAATATTTGAAATAACGAATGTCCTCATTCATTAATTTAAAACCTTATTCGTTAAAGATTTAACGAATTAGCTTTACATTCGTTGAAATTTTAACAAATGATACTTTAACCTTCCATTCATTATAATAGGATACGAATGACTTCCATTCGTTAGATCAGCGGAAGCGAATGTGCTTTCCATAACGAATTAGGTCATTCGTTATGAATAAATGACGAATGGCTTGTCATTCGTTAATACCATTTTAATGAATCACCAATTACTTTAATGAATGAGATAATATCTCATTTAATGATTAAATAATCATTCAAAAACAAATTATGGTTTTTAAAATGAATAAATAATTATCTAAAAACCGATTATGGTTTTAGTTGAATACCTTAAACCCGATCAATCAAAGATCGAAGCTATTTAACTTATATGATATTTACTTTAAACTTACGTTAAGCACGAATTAACTTAAAATTTGGGGTAAAAACTTTTCTTTTTGTCTTGAATGTTTCGCTAGCTTGGTAAATCAAAAATAAAACAGAAAAATGAAAATCTTTTTTGGATTTAATATTTTCAAACAAAAACAAAATAAAATGCAGTAAATGTAAAGCAGTAAAAAGTTTACAACTAAGAAAGCAGTACATATTTTTGAGAGTCGAGCAGGGAATCATATTGATCAAGATTTCCTTTTGTCATAGTTTTATTTCTGTTTTTATTATGACCGGTGTTAAGTCAATTATTGATATTGTTTTCCACCTAAATCTTCTAACAAAATTTTCAGAACATTCGGTGATATGTTTAATTTGTTCAATTAGGCACAAATATCATAAGTTATTGGTTCTAATCTTGATTCAGGCATAATTTAATTTTCTCCAAATCACCCTAACTTGACTTAAACCTTAGAATCAATTTGATTGAAAATGTTTTGTTTAAAGCAATCTAGCACGTAATCCCCACTACAAAATATACCACCGTTATCAAGCAATACCGTAAGGTCCGTTCACATGGATGAGTATGCACGATTTCATCTGTCGATTTACATACATTGTGTCCCTTGTGGTCCGTTTCTTAATGGTAATAAGGCGCGAGTAAGGGGACAATGTATGACTCACAGCGTGGTTTGATCAAGTCTGTAATTCATTTTGTACACAAAGTACATTAAGCGATCAAGTTTAGAGACTTAAGCAGATACATTGCGGGTTCGCTTTTTCAAGCATTGCTTAATATTCATCGAAATGAATACCAGATGTAAAATCGCATAAAGACCCAATGGTGTTGGGAACCTTAAAGCATCTCATCAATACAGGATTTAAGACCATAAGACCATACATCGTTGAAGCGTTAACCACAAACTAGAAGCTTTTTATTTAAAATTGTTTTCAAATAGATTCGAAGGCTTGAGTATGACCAGATTATTACATTTCTGCCATCATTATCAAGACTTTTTCTAGAAGCTAACATTGCATTTATTCAGCAAATTTTAAGTTTATTCACTTATTAGTCCTTACTTGTTTGTTTAAACACCTACCAATACATCGATACAGTTAAGCACATAGTCTTTTATTACTTACTTTTTGCTGGACTTGGGAGCAAATGGCCAATGTACTATCATTTTCCCTTTTTGCTTCAAGACTCAATTTTGATGAGCATTGTTCAATGTTTTTGGATTTTTCAATATTTAAATGTTTTGGAGTTTTTAAATTTTATCTATACAAACAAAAACCACAATATTTTTGTATTTTTTCTATTTTTCTCCCCCTAAAAACTACAAATAGAAACTAAAACGTGAAAAAGAAACTAAAATGATCTAACCGAGCTTTTGAATTTCATTTAAAGTTTTTAAACAATTTATACCGAGTAAATATTGAAAACGCATTTTGTCGAAAGCCTTGGTATAAAGGCCAGCCTTTTGAAAATCCGTGTGAATTTTTTCTATGTCGATTAATTTCTTTTCAAAACAATCACGTATGAAGTGATAACGGATTTTAATATGTTTAGTTTTGGAATGTTGAACCAAATTTTTGGTTATTGAAAATGAGTCACTCGGGGACTTGATTGATACCTGGCACATAAACAAACAACAAACATTATATCTGTAACGCCCGTTAATTTCCGACAAAAGGTTTAATCTTGTAGTGTTATGTACACCTTTCGGGCTTGACCCGGCATTCTCCCGGGAGTTCCTTGCAAACCTCGTAAACGTTCTCACTTAACTTTCCACCCAAGTTGCTACATACTTCAATTTGGAGGGACTTGGATGTAACTATTTTATATCATAAAACAAAAGAAACCTCAAACCCTAAACCTATTTGCAGCCGTCGGACCTGGACCCCCCCCTGCTCGTTTTCTTCTGCCTAGCCAAGTTTCAGCCATGAAAACTTCAATTCAAGGTCGGTTTTATGATTCCCAATGTCTTTTACAT
The DNA here is from genome assembly GCF_021521415.1 of Bidens hawaiensis. NCBI lineage: Eukaryota > Viridiplantae > Streptophyta > Magnoliopsida > Asterales > Asteraceae > Bidens > Bidens hawaiensis. The sequence continues at coordinate 45,035 of NW_027505322.1, read as the reverse complement.
CTTAATTGATCATATTAACGCACTTATTGGTCGTTAAGATTGAGTTTTGATGATAACAGCTTGCTGACAGATTCGTATACGTTTATTGTAGGGTCTGTAACGCGATGTTAATCCACTGTTTTTGATCGATTCTTGATTCCACAATGTTCTAATTTGAGTCTAGTTTCCAGAAAGGTGTAATACGTAATTTTTGGACGAGATTTGAATGGTTTTTATGATTTTATAAAATCGAGTGTCAAACCTGATGCGGGACGACGGATTCTGGTCCGTCTTCCCGACATCATAACCTTTTCTTAACAAGTCTGAATTAGTTGGTTCCACTTCTGGAAGTTAATATTTTGAGTTAGGAACCAAACCCAATTGGAATCGTTTAATTTGTCTGGGTAATGAATTTTATAAAAATAAAACCATTTTGTTGCGCAGCTGAAATAGCTGCACATACCTTTCTGTGTTGGAAGAATTTTGATGATTTTTGTGTCCACTAGAAAAATATAATAAAAATATTTTTATAAACTTAAGATATTTATGCAACACTGGTAAAAATTTAATAATTTAATTCCATGGTTTTCCTATGCAATAAAATACATCTTTGCATGCTAAAATCTGCATGTTATATTCGTATTGATCAATAAGTTCGTTTTAGGCTTAACCGGTGGCTGCCCTTTCTCGCATCTTTCGGGGCTGTTATAATTGAAGTTCGTACTCCGTCATATTCTTAGGTATGTCACTTACAATATACTAAAATTTCATGGCCAATGGAGGTGTTTAGGTCGGTCAATCGATTTTAGTTCGAAAACTAGGGTTTATCGGGTGTAGGATTGGCAATTGTTGAGTTTGATGCGTTAAACGATCGGATGACCGACCGAATCAGTTTGTACAGCCCTAGGGGGGGTTTAAGGGTTGTGGGAAAATTATATTTTTGATGCACGGGGCTGTTGGGGTTAGTGCTTCGTCAATCGAGTCGGCGGTGCGCGAATTTTCGTTTAAACGTTAAAGTAAGTGTTGTAAAAAGGAACCGTCAACCCTATCAACTCGGGTGACATAATCTTGATGAATGAAAATATTTAAAATGGAATTTGGTCCATTCGGGGCTGATTCGTTTAACAAATGGTTTTAAGGTTTATTTCGCGCGCATTCGACCCGATTTGATTATCGTTGGGCCTTGGGCCAAAGTGTTGGGTCTTGGGCCAAGTTGTTGGGCCTTGGGCCAAGTCGTTGGGCCAAGTTGTTGGGCCAAGTTGTTGGGCCTTGGGCCAAGTGTTGGGCCTTGGGCCAAGTTGTTGGGCCTTGGGCCAAAGTATTGGGCCTTGGGCCTTGGGCCAAGGTATTGGGCCTTGGGCCAACGTGTTGGGCTTTGGGCCAAGTTGTTGGGCTTGAACGGCCCATTAGGCTAGAGTGTTCTTACAGTCTAGTTTAGTAACGCGTTGTGTATAATTTACAGGCCCTTGCTTGTGATTGTGCACTTAGGGATTTCCTAGCTCATTGCAGGTGTTCGGTTGATTCAAGTGAGTTCATGATGCCCTTTTTACTCTTTTACGTTTTGGGCTAGCATACACACCGAAATACAATTTTAAACGATTTTACTCGTTACAACTATTTGGATGGTATTACATGGCCTTATTCATATTTGTGCATTTTATGAAACTATTTGTGAACTATATTTTATGCCTTAGGATATTGTAGACTCGTTTATGATCTTATATTCCTTAAGGTTATATACCTGAATATGGTCTAGACTCGATGATGTTAATAGGCTTGGTAGTAATTGAATGCGAGTAGACCTATTTAATTAGTTCATGCATTGGACGGATTAATATATATTACCTTATGGCCCATAGGCTTACTTGTAATTTGGAATGTCTTGGGATGATATGTATATACATGTATATATCTATATATATATATATGTATGAATGTATGGAGGTATGTATGTATGTATGTATGTATGTATGTATGTATGTATGAGTATGTGTTACCTTATAGCCTACGGTTGTGTGATGATATTTAGTTCCTCGAGACTAAGAATGATGTGAGTAGGCTTATTGATGTGTGTATGCATGGTAATCACGGCCGGGTCAAATTTATTACTCGGGTTTTAAAATTTCTTGTGGTCTAAGCTCGAGGTTGCTATTAGGCCTAGTATTAATTCCTAGTATTAAATGATTTTTCCTGATGAAATGTTTAAACTATTTTATATAGGCTTGCTAGTATATAGTTGGCCTTGGAATGTTATAGTATGTATATATATATATATATATATATATATATATATATATATATATATAAATTATTGTTTGGCCTATATTTGGCGATGTTGTAGTCGTTTCGACTACTGATGTGTGTATGCCTACTTTGTGTTTGCATGCACTGATGTTACGTGTTTGGGTTGTACGTGTGCTCGACCCTGATGTTATTTCTTGGATGAGATGTTACGTGTTTGGGTTGTACGTGTGCTCGACCCTGATGTTATTATTTGGACGGTATTTATAGGGATATAAATATATAGATGTATATAGATGTCTAAGTACGAATACTTAGTGTTGATGATGGCCTAACTGTTCGTATCCCGTATTATATTTTAAACTCTTGGAATGTTTTATAATCCAGTTTTTATAGTTAAACTCTTGGAATGTTTATAATCTCATTTTTATATTTAAACTCTTGGAATGTTTTATAATCCCGTTTTGATATTTAAACTCTTGAAATGTTTTTAAACGAATTTATATAGGCTTGCTAGCATATGGTAGGCCATGGGATGTTAAATATATATATATATATACACGTTATTGCTTGGCCTATATTTGGCGATGTTGTAGTCGTTTCGACTACTGATGTTGTGTATGCCTACTTTGTGTTTGCATGCACTGATGTTACGTGTTTGGGTTGTACGTTTGCTCGACCCTGATGTTGAGCCGTGATCGGGTCAAATATATTACTTGGGGAAGACCCGGGGTGAGGAGGCCCGTATCACGTGCTTGGATGTATGAGTCGGGATCGGGTCAAATATATTACCTGGGGAAGACCCGGGGTGAGGAGGCCCGTATCTCGTGCTTGGATCTATAAGCTGTGACCGAGTCAAATATATTACTCGGGTTTGACTCGTGGTGGAGAGGCTCGTGTCACATGCTTAGGTCTTACCGCGTCCGGGTCAAATATATTACTCGAGTCTTGACTCGTGGTGGAGAGGCCCGTGTTTGTGTGTTCGACGATGATTGTATTACTTGGTGAATTATATATAATTTATTTTATTTATACCTTCTCTATTGTTTATAACTATAGCTTTAAAATAAAGTATGAATTATTGTTTATGAAAACTTGAACTCACTCAGCTCAAGCTGACTTTGTGTGTATGTTAGATTGACTTTCAGGTTAAGAAGTGGATGCTACCGCTTGGACGTGTTGGATGCTACTCGGGAGGTTGAAGGCATTTCTGGTCGAGGAATTCAAATAAAACAAATATTTTATTTACATTTGATTTTGGACACCTGTACCCTTGTTTGGGATATTTAAATACTTACACTTTTTCCGCTGTTATTTACTCTGAACTTGTTTTAAATAAAACGAATCGATTGGTTTTAAATTTTTGTGAATTTGTGGACGTGATTACCAACTGTAGGATTCCCGGGATTCGGGGTCTTACAATATCAGGACGAGATGCAGTCAAATACATAAGTAAACCGATCATGGCTCAATACAGGGTCGGATCAACGGTATCCTCCAATTCATCCGGTGTTAAATTATGACCCACGGGAAGAGGTGTCAAAGGGATTTTTCCGGCAGATGTCTTAAATCGGCTCATGTAAGACCCCGAATCCTGGGAATCCTACAGTTGGTATTCATCCAAAATACTTACAAAAATACTTAAACTTAAAAACAATTCATTCCATTAAAATAACCAATTCAGAGTATAGATCAGCGGAAAATCATAATTAATAAAACAGGTTCCCAAAACTCGGGAATTATGCTCAAAACCAAATTGAAATGTATTTAAGAAAACGTTAAAAGAAAAATGTTTATTAATATTAAAACTTCCAACTAAGCATGCCCTCCACCATCCAAGTAGCTTCGTGCACGTCCAAGAGGTAATGCATCCAACTCCTAACCTGAAACTCACACTAACATGCACGCAAAGTCAGCTTGAGCTGAGTGAGTTCAAGTTTTATTAATTAACATCTATAATAATAATCATAATAGCCATCCCGAGAGTTTTAAAATAAGCGGGATATAACAGTTAGGCCATCATCAACAATAAGTAATATTTCTTATATATATGTATAATCATCCTTATAATTATATATAAACATCCTTATAATTATATCCCTACATATATATCATCCAAGTAATAACATTAGGGTCAAGCACACGTACAACCCAAACACGTACATCTCATCCAAGTAATAACATCAGGGTCGAGCACACGTACAACCCAAACACGTAACATCTCATCCAAGGTATGCAAACACGAAGTAGGCATACGTAAACATCCGTAGTCGATAACGACTACTAAACATTGCCAAATATTGGCCATACAATAATATATGTACAAACATACTTACAACATAAAATAATATCATCTCAAGGCCTACCCTATGCAAGTAAGCCCATCCAAATAATTTAAACAAATCATCAAGCAAAATCGCTTGGGTGTGCATGCTAGCCCAAAATCTTAAAAGAGTAAAAAGGGACATCATGAACTCACCTGACACAAGGCACGAATTCACCACGAGCTAGAGAACCCTAAGTATCCTAAAACTCAAACACCTGTCGGTTTACATTCAAACATTACTAATGATATCAAAAGGACTTGTTTATCCTACGAGACGTTCTAACATGGTTTGAGTTACCTAAAGCCTCGACTTCATCAAACTCAATCATAACAGACCCCCGGGACGTTACATACACCAACACGACCCTTAGATACTCCCGGGAATAAAGAATTCCCAAATTACCCCCGGAAGCACTAGGTGATACCAACACGCGCGTTTAAGAGTCGTTTAGGCAATTAACATCCAACTCAGCCCCGTGTAGACTCAATATGATAATTTCACAGCCAACAAGTCCATACGACGCTACACGAGTCAAATGGGTCGGTAACTCGCAAGTACAACGCACCAACTATTCAATAAACGCAACTGCGCGTTATATCGACCCATTTGAGTAACCGACAACCAATTCAGCCCCATAACTTATAAAAATGATTTTTAAACAGCCCGTACATCGAACCGAGTTCACCCGAGCTGAATTGGTCGTTAATCACTTCAACTCTCGCGTTAAACGCAACAATCTACAATTCTAGCCAACCGAACACTAACATTCAAACAACAACTAGTTGACTAATCAAACGAACACCAATGGACATAATTTTAAAGTATGTTATACTAGACATACCTAGGAAGATTTTGGTACAAAAACCTCAATCAAAACAGTCCCAAAACCTCTCAATTGGACAGCCACCCGGTTAACCTAAAACAAGTCGTTTATCGATCAATACGCGTATTATAATGATCAATTAAGGTGTAAAAGACTTGTAGGGACATAGTACTAACATTCAATTAAAGTTTCACGCCCTAAACTTGGCTGCAAAAAAAGAAAAACCGAAGCTCCTTGGCTGCTCTCTTGTCCGATCGGAAATAGGGAAGGGAGGGGGGCTAGGGTTTTTAGTTTTATGATATAAAACAACAAGTTATACTCTAGTCCCTCATTATGAAAGGTGGAGCAACTTGAGAGAAAAGTTAAGTGATTTAACGTACCGGGATGACGAGAAGGTTTCTGAGAAATGTCAGTTAAATCCCGAGAATTATACCTACCTTACATGCTTAAATCTTTAAACCGAAAATTAACGGGCGTTACAGCTCAAGACACCGTTCACGTATTTCGTTTGATGGATAAAGATCTCGGTCTCAGACTGGTGAACTTGCAGTCCCAAAAAGAAGCTCATCTCCCCTATCGAACTCATCTCGAATTTTGTCTGCATCGTTGTCTCGAACTCTTTGCACAAGCTGTCGTTCGTTGAACCAAAAATGATATCATCAATGTAAATCTGGACGAGGAGCAGATCGTCACCAACATTCTTGTAAAATAGTGTACAATCAACAGTCCCACGTTTGAAGCCACTATCGATCAAATGGTTAGCCAACATGCCATACCAGGCTCTCGGGGCCTGGTGTAAACCATATAGAGCCTTGTTTAAACGGTAAACACGCTCGGGATAGTCAGGATCTTCAAAACCGGGAGGTTGTTTCACGTAAACTTCTTCGTGAATTTCCCCGTTCAAGAATGTCGATTTAACATCCATCTGATAAACCTTGAAGTTCTTGTAGGCTGCATAGGCTAAAAATCTGCGTATTGCTTCCAGTAGTGCTACTGGAGAGTACACTTCGGTGTAGTCAATGCCTTCCTGTTGATTATACCCCAATACGACCAAACGTGCTTTGTTTCGCATAATTATCCCACGGTCGTATTTCTTACACTTATAAACCCACTTGGTCGGTATCGCCCTTTTTACTCTGTTGGGTTTGTCAATGAGGTCCCATACACCCAGTCGTACAAATTGCTACAGCTCCTCCTGCATAGCCTCAACCCAAGGCAGTTCTTTGAGTGCCATTGTGACACTTGTCGGTTCAATCTAAGATAAGAAGCGAGTAAATTGTGCAATATTCAGAATCCCCGTAGAATGCAAATCCGCATATGCACACAAAACCGGATCTTCGGTAGGAGATACGTTATAATCAACATTGTCATCGCATACGTTAGCCAACTAGTGTCTAGTTCGAACACCTTCATTAACATCACCAATGATATGTTCCTGCGGATGGTTCTTATGAATCCTTAAAGAAGGATTCGCAGGTACAGATACATTATCACCGAGATTGGTGATATTTTCCTCGGCTGTGTCTAAGGAGACAGTCGACGATACATCTTCAATTTGAATCGGCTCGTGAGTTTCTTGAGCTTTATCCAACAGAACTGAAGAAGAGTCAACGAAGTCAGCGTCATCGAAATATTCAGAACCATCATTTGATGTTTCCAATACATTATGAGTCTCGTTCACATGAAAGTAGAAGAACTTGGCATTGGAAGACATCGTTCCTCCTAATAAGATCGCACCAAGTCTTCAGATTTGTCGTCAATGACTGGTGTGAATGAAATAAATATACCTTCATAGTCTAACATACAATCAGGTCCCTTGCCGGCTGGAGGTATGGTGTAGCTTTGACAATCCATGTCACACCTCAACCTAAGGCGGAAATGTCGGGGCATGATCCGATTGCTCACAGCTCGAAGATACTATCATTGAATATAAGTGACAATATCTAATTAATTATTTTATTAGAAATATACACACATCACTCTAATACAACAAACAATTTAAAATATACGAATATAAGCTCAAATAAAGATTAACTTGATTATATCCTTAGGTCTTGTCTACATGTCCAAACTTCAATCTTCAATACAAGCAACCTGCATATGTGTAGAAAATGGAGTTTTGTCAATATAAAGCTGAGTGAGAATATCACCAGTTTTGACACAACAATATAGATAAGCATGACGTGATAAGTGCGGTAAATATAATAAAACCATAAACAAGTATGTAGACTGTTGCCAAGCGAATCGGGCATTGGTCACCAGCAGGAACACCCGCTATATGATTGATTGAATAGTAATCCCAATATACGATTGATTGAATGGTAACATAAGTAAGCAAGTAGCACGTATGTTTGATTAAATCACTCACAATAACACGTATGCGTTTGTTTGAATATATATATAGTATGAAATATGGATACATGCGCATATGTCCCCAAAACATTTAGAAAAATTGAGTAAAATAGGGGAATGATAAACTCATCTTAAGCGATAACTAAATGCAATTAAACGAGCTAACGAATAAGCGAGTCGTCCGCTACATGTCAAATGATATATATAATTCAGAATTTTAGATTTTAGGATACGATAATATAAATAAAACGAACTCGTGGCCACTGGAATCAATCCAAACGGACATTTAGAACTCAAGTTATGTTTGTTTTAAGATTTAAGTGAGCAGGAATTGACCAAAATCCGAACAGCGAGTCGGAAGTCGGGTTTTGGAAAGTAGCCTTAAAAGTACGTTACGAGAATAAAAGTCTTCTGGACCGAATGTTGAATCCAACCAAAAGTATGAGAAAACGTTAAGTCAAACTTGTTGACTATTATACCCTTAAACGGGTTTGAGTCCAATTGACCACCGATACTCCCTCAATCAGCAAAATTGATTGAGGGCTTTTGGTCTACAGATAAAAATCTACAATATTGAAACAGACAACTTACCCTAATGATGAATGGAACAAGAGATAATCGAGGTAAAGGGTCTTGAAGCTTGAAAGTCAACGAATGCTTGAAGAACTTGAAGAAATTGAAGAAACCGACAATAGGGAAAGAGAAATTTCATGGATTTTAGATATGGTGGCTAGTATTAAAGTAATAATCAAGGGTTTTATGATATGTCTTTGATGTGCGTCGGATATGTCTAAAAGAACGAATGACCCTCACAACTAAGCTTTAAATTTAAAACGAAAATCCTAAAACCACACACAACCGGCAAGTGTACCGATCGCAAGTTGTATAGACCTAGGAAGTCCGAGTATCGAACACAAGGACACGTAAGAACGCTAATGATGACTAACCCTAGACAAGACCTACCTAAGAATAATATTTAATTGATTTTTATTTTGGTTTTTCTTTTCTATAAAATAATTTAAATTAATTTAACTAACTTACTTAACTTAACGGAGCTAACGGGAAAACTTAACGGCACTAACGAGATTTTAACGAATATGGAGAAACGACTACCTAGGCAAGAATCCAGTTCAACGGCTAACGAAATTAACTAGTCACACGACACCGGGATCTTAAAAATAAATAAATCAACTAAGGCTCACTAAAGTTCGCTAGATCACCTCTCGGTCTCACCAACTAACCTTCACGAATCTAAGAAGATTGAATTAACTTATCGGGATAAAGATTACTAAGGTACCCTAATGACGCATCTCCTCTCGGACTCAACGACACAAAACCCGCTAAAAATTGATACTAGCAACTCTAGGGATAAGAGGGTAACAATACTTAACTTGATCTAGGACACCTATTTGCATGCAAATCTAAACCGAACAAGACCAAAACTCGCTCTCGCGCAATTCTAACCTAGCCGAATAAAGAAACGAGACAAACCGACTCCTTATTACCTCTCGGTCTCAAGGAAGGTGAACCTACTGATTTTTAATAATTAATTGCACAAAAGATTCCTATGGTCGCGCTAACCACAAATAGATCAAAAACACCAAGTCTAAGACCTAACCAAATAACCCTAACCGAACGATACAAAATCAACCAATCAAGGCAATAAGGAGAATCACATGCAAAAATTATATAAAAACAATAACTAACACATCCAAGATCGAATTAAATAAAACTTTTCAATAATAATCATATCATGTAACAAGTCAAAGCCAAATAAGCCGTCAAACAAAATCAATATTTATCTCTACCTAGGTAGTTCAAGAGGTTTTAGCCAATAATTATGTTCAAGAGACTAAAATAAATAAGTTCATCAAACAAGTTCATATTAAAAATAGACAGAATTACAAATTTTGTCCTTTAAAAAAAGTCAAATTACGGTTCGTGTCCTTTTCTAAGTTTCCTTGCAGGCGGTGTACTTTAAACTTTTTTTTTCTACACGTTATGTCCTTTACGCTAATTGGGTTAGAAAAACTCAGTTAAATGCCCTCACGTGAGGTGCATGTGAGGGCATATTGGTCTTTTTGCCTACCCTGCAACTACTTCTTCTTCATTTTCACTGCTTCTTCTTCTTCTTCTTCTTCTTCTTCTTCATCACCATACCTCCCACTCTTCTTCTCCATCTTCTTAACCATCTACCCCTTTCTTCTTCAGCCATCACCGTCACTCACCACATCTCCCGCGTAGAGGAGCTCCTAACTAGTTCGGAGGACCAATAATCCACCGCCTCCTCACCATTAATTAATTTTCCGACCAACCACCCCCCATCGCCACCCACGAATCATCTTTTCACCATCTTCCTGCAAAAACCCTATACCCTAACTTGGAATCCCTATTGTGAACCAACAACCACGGATCTCTTCCTTCCAAATCTGAATATCGAGACCTGCAAGACCAATCGGAAGAGCAACAACTCATACCACCATGACTAGAAGCTGCCGGAAAAACGAGAAGACGAAGCGAGAAAGAGCCGCGGGTTCGTTTCTGATTTAGATCCGGTTTAGGGGGTAATTGTTACAGGTGAATTGGATGGTAGTTAGACGGATTCTAGGCGGCTGTGATGTTCAGAGGGTGGTTGGCGGTAACATAGAAGAAAGATCCTGGTAGTGGCCGGAATTTGAGGAGGTGGTGGTGGTAGTGGTGATGATGGAGCTTAGATGGTGTTTAAGGTTTACAAGGGAGAAATAAAGAAGAAGAAGATGGTGAGTGAGATGTGGTGAGTGACGGTGATGGCTGAAGAAGAAAGGGGTAGATGGTTAAGAAGATGGAGAAGAAGAGTGGGAGGTATGGTGATGAAGAAGAAGAAGAAGAAGAAGAAGAAGAAGCAGTAAAAATGAAGAAGAAGTAGTTGCAGGGTAGGCAAAAAGACCAATATGCCCTCACATGCACCTCACGTGAGGGCATTTAACTGAGTTTTTCTAACCCAGTTAGCGTAAAGGACATAACGTGTAGAAAAAAAAAGTTTAAAGTACACCGCCTGTAAGGAAACTTAGAAAAGGACACGAACCGTAATTTGGCTTTTTTTAAAGGACAAAATTTGTAATTCTGTCTTAAAAATAATAAAATTAAAACAAATGAACCGTGTTTGAATGAGTAGATGTGAACCGAAAATCTCCACGGTATGCTACTTGCGGCTGTCTTCAAAAGATGGTATTTCTTTCAAGTGCTTTCTTCTGATTAATAATTATGTCCTTTCCAATCCTCCAAAAGGTAATACTATAATAATATTATTAAATGGTGGCTGCTTTCTGACTTCTACCCCACGAAAATTCCAAGTAAAGGAATGTAATCATACTTTGACCTGCTTTGCTGCTACCTTCCGCCGCCAATCACCCTCTTGTACTTCACGAAAATAATAATAATAATCTCCGTTCTCTAATACATAACAGCCAACATCCTTATATATCTTTTTAGTAGGGTTTTGTTCTCCAAGATAATTTTTTTGGCCCTTTTCGTTTCTTCTGGTTCAGCTCATATAATTCCTACATGAAAGAAAATATAATTAAGTTCCTGGCCCATTGCTTAATTCGTTGGTGGATCTATAAATCCAATTAAATCTCTTTTGTTTTTACGTAAGTTTTTTTTTTCTTTTTTTAAAATATTACATATGTTAACTATAATAATAAAAATTAGTAATATACAATATATGCTCGACCCTTCATTCGTCGGTCTCAAGTTTAGTAAAAGTGTTCCATTTTAGCTCATAGTCTCATGAAATCTTTAAAACTCAAATATGAATCACTTTAGACTAATATTATATAACAATAAGCTCAAAAACAATTAAAAGTGTAGGAAATATTTATATAATTTATATATAATTTAGAGCACACCAGTCTTGTTTAATTTTTTTTTTTTTTTGTTCATTAGAGTCATAAATTCTCATTCAACCAAACGATTTACAATGAAGTGGCAGGTAAGCGGGCACCAAGCTGTGCCGCAACCCCCTTTTGGATAACAAACCCAACCCTACTAAAAACAAAGTTTTGATTCTTATGGGCCGATAAATTGCTATGCATGACTTTCTGAACTCTATTTGGAAGGTCCATGGCATCTGGAGCTAAGTAACCAAAAGTGTCAAAGTCAAATGGGATAAACACGTGTTGATTCTCCATACAAGCTTTCTCGTGTTTAACAACCTTGCCCGACGCCGCCTTCAATGTTGCCTGATAGGCTACAAACCCATTGTTTCTTAGCTCAACAATGGGGGACACTCCTGTGAGATCCACCCAAGCGTGTTTCCCCCCTACCCACCCAAAAACAAGAATAACGGTCGACCGTAACGTAGATCTTCCTTCAAGAGGATCCGTAAGAAAGTTTACAGGAGCCTCCTTTTTTGCTGAAATTCCGGCCCGTTTAAGAACATCGCATAGAACATCCCTCACCAAATCATGTCTGTACTTAAACCCAGGTAACTCTTTGTAATGAATTGCGTGCTCGCCAAAAGAATCCAAACAGACCTTGCGGCAAACTGGGCATGGCTCATCTACCGGGAATAAAGGAATCATTAGCCGATACTTAAGGATGGTCCGGTACTCCAAAGCCGACATATGTTAGCCCAGTCCTTCAATAGGGATAACACTTAAGAAATCTTGGGTTTGTGGAGCTCGAAGGCACTCAAACACCGCTTTGACGAGGAGATAAATCAAACTTCACTTCCAAACTCTGGATGATTCCACAATAAAGGGCACTTGCCAAAGCATGTTGGGCTTTAGGTGGGGCTGTGTCTTTATTAGAGAACCGCTAATATCAAAATCAAGAAGTGAAATATGCAACCGATCTATCGTACTCCCATAATCGGAGTCAAACCCATCAATACCACAATCTCGAAGAACGTGGTCTTGCAATTTCCAAGATTGTGCCCTCGAGGCCACAAACGCATATGCAGATACGTCTGAAGCTGAACATAAATCCAAAACCTCCCAAACGAGTTGGAAGTGATGCCAACCTCCATTGAAAATCTCCAAAGAAAGGACCACCGCAAACCACGATGTCCTCAATCGCCCCCCGAAGGCTACTGTCAAAAACAGAAACAGCTTCCCCTACATACTCTGGCTGGCACATTCTGAGGCCAAACAACAACTTACCTACTCCCATACATGATCGAAGCAAAAGGAGCTCGCATTGAGGGTCCCGCAAACGTGGGAGATGGCTCATCAGTTCTACAGCTCGCGAAGCCCTTTTCACAGCAAGTCCACTGATGAATTCTGCATCCCGATTAACGGCTCCCCCAAGGAGTTTCACACCTAATATCGGCCTTCCAATCTCATAGGGTTAAGGCTTGTTTATTAGGAAATAACTATTTTAGGAAACCGAATAATTAATTAACGACAAAATCGGGTATAATAATTTAAAGATTTCAGTTTGGACAGCAATAAATTGAAATTGGAATGTTTATAACATTAGTTGACTTGTCTTGGAGCTTAAGTTTCGTCAATTTAATCGAAAATAAGAAAGAATTGGCAAAACTAGTCCCTGAAGTTCCCGAACATGCGATTTTTAGCCGTTTTAAGCGATTTTAAAGGTTGTTAAGGACTATTTGGCATTATTAAAAGTTATGAAATTATAAAATAAGTTAAACCAAGTTAAAAACCAATAAATACAAGTTTTAAATAGTTCGAAAGATTCGAATTACATTCTCGAATCGGTTTAAACAAATACGAAAAACCCGAGATGTTACAATCCACATGGTACCATTCCTCTACACACCCCAAAGAAAGATTAGAGATACGCTTCTTAGGAGAATTATACCCAAGAAAATAACCTTAAAATGCCTTTTCATCGAATTTCCCGACATCTCTCTTCAATATCGTACATGGACACCCGAATGGTTCCAAATACTTTAAGTTCGACTTTCGGTTATTCAGAAGTTCATAACTTGTTTTCTTGAACTTCTTAACCATTAGCACGCGATTCAACGTGTAACAAGCAGTATTCACAGCCTCGTTCTAGAATTGAACGGGAAGCTTAGAATCTGCTAGCATCATCCTAGCCGCTTCTATCAATGTCCAATTCTTCCGTTCAAACACACCGTTTTTTTGAGGAACATACGGCGCGCTGAATTCCCGATGTATTCCATGTTCAATACAGAAGAAATCCAACACATTGTTTTTAAATTCAGAACCGTTATCACTTCGAATTCGTCTCACTTTCAATTTATAAAGTGATTCGATCTTAGTGATAAGATTCTGAATTAAAATAGGTGTCTGATCTTTAGAACCTATAAATAATACCCTCGAGTACCGAGAGAAGTCATCGGTTACCACTAAACAATATGAATCACCCGCAATGCTGGCACGGTTCACTGGACCAAACAAATCCATGTGAAGTTATTCCAGTTGCGTTATAATCGAGTTAATCGATTTGCTCGAGTGTGACTTATTCTTCTGTTTCCCCTTCTTGCACGCAACGTAATGATCATTCAGCTTGAAATTCTTGAGAGACACCCCGTCCACCAAATCATTCGCAATTAAATGATTCATTTTTCGAACATGGATGTGTACCATGCATCGATGCCGCAGAATCGAGTCTTTCTCCCTTTCCTTGGAGATAAAACACGTTTCAGAAGGTGAAACATTTAAATTAGTACGCATGTCGAGGACATAAATATCATGTTATCGAGGAGATTGCATGACAACCATATCTTCAGGAATCGTGTATCCTGGTTGAAGGATAACACATTCCTTGTCTGTGAAAATGGTAGTGTACTTCTTGTCACAAATTTATGACACACTTAACAGATTGTGGTATAACTTCTCACCATAATTAACCCGCTCAAACTCTACCATTTGAGACCTCTCCTTCTTTCATAATCATTCCACCATTATTACCGGCAAAAGCAACATACCCTCCCTGAATATCCTTGACATTGTTGAGAAGATTGAGGTTGCTGGTAATATGCCGAGAACATCCGCTGTCTAATATCCACTTGTCTCCTAATATAGACTAGGATGAACTCTGCACAAAAAGTAAAAAATGATTAGTTCAAAAAGGCAGCCCAAGCCTCAGCCTTGGGCTCTCCTTTTGAGAATTTTGGAGATAAATTTAATTTAACACTTGAATTCGGCATTTGAGAATACATGACAGGTTTCTTGATTTTCTTCTTTAAGTAGCCATCACGAATTACTCCCGAATCAGCATTTTTGCAAATAGGTTGAACAAAGTCAACAAATTTGTTAGATACTTTAAGAGCATCAACCCGAACAACTTTCCTTCGATTGATGTTCGAATACATTATAAACGAATCATCAACTTGAGTTTCCTTAGATTGACATGTCATATCAACAACTGAGTGTTCATTTTAGTTGTTTAATTGTTGTTGGCAACCTTAGCTTTGCATTTCTTGGCTACATGACCTGTTTCACCACACTTAAAACATAAACGATTGTCTAAAATTTTATGTGGTGGAACACAAGTATTGTTTTCAGGCTTTGGTTGATGAATCAATTTTTGGTTTCTCAACAGTTACCAAATTTGAAACCTTATCATTTAATCCCATCTTATTTTTATAAAATTCAAGATTGGTAGTATTCGAAGAATTCTCCAATCCTGATGATTTTACAAATTTTATTAGTTTAAAATCAGTTACATTTGGTTTCACTTGAACATTAGATGATTTAGATTTCAGAAATTCTTGTTCAAGTTTGGTAAGTTTTGATGTGTCATCATTAAAAACGCTTTCGATCATTTCAGGCTTAAGAAGATTCAAGGGAACTTCTTTATCCGAAAATACTTTCGATAAGCCTTTTAATTGAAAAGGTTTGCCTTTGGTAGATTCATTTTGAGGATTAATGAATCTCATCAGATCCTCATCAGACACTTTGGGTTTGTTTGATTTCTTTACTTTAAATGACACTTTCGGTTTGTTCAAGGAATTACCCGATGATTTCGAACCATAAACGGCTTGTTCGAATTCCTCCGGTTCACACAAAATATGATTGTTAGAAGGAATATTATCATTTTTCACAATCACTTCCGGTTCGTTTAATTCCTCAATAGAACCATGAATCTCATTTTCAGTAAAAACTGAATTGCTTTTGATATGAACAGGTTCTTGAGTCATCGATTTTATTGTTTCAACACTTTTAGAGTTCAATGGATTAAGAACAGGTTTTTCCAAAGTTGTAGATTGCTCAACAACATCAGGAATGCTCGTGTAGTCTCCTTTGAAAGGAGGAGGAACCTCCAAATATCCCAAACCAGCTTTACCATTCTTTTTTTGTGAATGATTAACTTCAATTATTTCATTTAAGAGAAATTATAAGTTTCTAAATTTTCCAAGTTTATTTTTCAACTCTAAGACTTCATTCTCTAATTTAGTAATACTAGTTCGGAGTTTGAGAATCTCCTGAAAGTGTTGCTCAACAATCACGAGTTTACAATTCACTTCCGCTTTCAGATCATGATTACTTTCAGACAAATTCTTGATTTTAATAGTAGATTGATTCAACAATTTGGATTTTTGTCTAAATCAATCCTTCTTCATGGAAAGCTGTTCATGAGTAGAGTATTTTGTTGTAAAGCGGAATCAAGTTTGCACTTGAGTTCACCATAACTCTCACACTCAGTAACGACTTGGGTAGTTATCATTTCATGTGACTCATTCATGGATAATTTAAATGAAGAGTTAATACAAACCTGTTCAATCTTTGCCATGCAGGCAAAAGAATCAGCTTGTTCAGCAGATGAGTTATCAGAATCTGTCTCTGATTCTGAATAGTCACTCTCCTCAATTAAGTTATCGCCACTTGCATCTTCAAAATGATCTACTGGTTCTACCGCAGCAAGATTAGCCTGATTCCCCCAACAACCATTGTGACCAATCTAGCCCCTCGGTTACAGTCAGGGCTTGTGAACTAGCCTTAACCTGACCCCCCCCCCCCTCTAATGGTTTCTTCTTCTCAGGTACATTCAAACTTTTCCCAGAAGATCTATCAGTATTGCGAGGACCCGAATAATCTTTCTTCGGCTTATCACACTCTTTGGCGAAGTGTCCAAAGTCACCACAGTTGTAACACTTGACCTTTAATTTATCGAAACCAACCCTCTTGTTCAAAGTAGGTAGATCCTTGCCGGTTCGTTGCATAAATCGTTTTACCTTACGCACGATCATTGCCATGTTCCACTTCAGGTCCATGAGTTCTAGGTGATCACGGTCAATTTGGTCATAATCTTCATTGGTTAGTTCGCTTGTGGCAATCTTACTCCCAACTAATTGTTCGTAAGAAGTCATAAATGCGCACAAGATCGCGAACTGTTGCTCCGCTTCCTTCAAATTTACATTAGGCGGAGAGCTTGATTGACTCGACCCTGAACCCGTGTTGGTACCTGACACCATGAAGAATACAGTAGGTGTGGCATTACAGTTAGGAGACCCTTCTTGAGAATTCTGAGTGTAGAATGCAGTGATCGGAACAGAACCCGAATTGTAGCTTGCTGGTAATACCCCCATAGAGAGTAGGATTATGGTTATCCTTAAGAGAATTTTGACATTTCATATCGTACTCTCTCTCTTCCAACTTGTTAATGAACTCCTCATAAGTAAGTTCATAATTTCGGAAATAACCATTCTCTTTAAGCTTAAGCAAGAATGTAGAATACGATGAGGCAATGCATTCTTCAACGTGTCAATCTTGTCCACTTCTGTTGGTTCTAATTTAACCTTAGACATCTTAGCAACAAGATGTCAAAAACGGTTAATCATTTCTTCCACAGTCTCACTCTTAAGAAGTGTAAAATTTCTGAATTGAAATTTCACTAACGTCTTCTTGCTCTCAAGTTTATTCCCTAAACTCCTGGTTTTTAAGGAAGCAAACAATGAAGAACAGGTCTTGATATGGCTAAATTGATGGAATATACTCTTGGTAAGAGCCATAGTCAAAGTCGAATATGCTTTTGTTTTGTTCTGAGCCTCCTTGATCTTATTTGCCTTATACATATTAAATGCATTTTCCGTAAAGCCAAGTGACTCATTTCCCACCAATGGTGCTTTAAAAACAACATCAAGAGGTCTCACACTGCTTGGATGAACAGACCGAAGGTGAGCTCGGAATCTCGGTTCCCAACGTGCAAATTCCGACAACTTAAGCAGTTTGGGACACTTGTTGTGTGATCCATCTCATTTTCCATCGTTAGCATTTATTACATCAATATATTCTGAGATGCAAGTGGGTAGTACGAGGCTTGATTCGGAGAAGCCATGATTTGACAAAAAAGGAAAGTCAAAGGACTTAACTTGTCAAACTGTAAATCTTGTAATATACGAATGGCTACTGTTCAAGAATGGTTTATACAAATGAGGTTTCATGAATGAAGACTTTTAACGAATGGTGAAGGTAACAAATGAGCAGTAGCGAAGGTTAACAAATGAGGAACGAATGGTGTTCTGGTCAACAGTGTTATAACGAAAGATGTTTTAGCGAATCAGGTGCTAACGAATGAGCAAAAATAACGAATGATCTGTTATTTTTCTAACGAATGAGATGGTTAATCATAACGAATCAGTCTTCATCATAACGAATCACTCTTCAAGATTTAACGAATCAGTCTTCAAATGTTCAACAAAGTTTGAAATTAAAAACATAGTTCAAATCCGTCCGAATCACTCTTAAACCTATCCCAACACACTTGGAAATCAATTCCGAACCACAACGAACCAATTCCAAACTCAAATCAACACAAACCAGACCTTAATCAAACTTTCATGTTAACCACCATTAACGTAATATCAAAATCAAACCTAAAATCAGTCCAATCCAATACCAATTCTCACTCAATCTCCATTACCAGTCCAATTACCTTAACGCTAACTTGAATCATTATCATCACCGTCTCCACCAGCTCCTGATCCTCCAGCACCTGATCCTCCAATACCTGCATAATAAAAATCACTCAATCCATACTGTCCATAACTGCCATACCCAGATCCTCCAACACCAGCTCCATACCCACCAGATCCACCATATCCTCCTCCATACACATGTCCAGCATCAAACCCAGAACCACCCATGTCAAAGCCACCAGTAGTAGGCGGCGGCGGCTGCCAAGTACCTAGCAGTGGAATATGCCAGTGATCAAACATGGTTCTGAAATAACCCTGCGACTCATCCCTGTACTCTCTGAATTCGTCCCGATACCCATGCACATCCTCCCGGATCTGCAACTGCTGCTGAAACATATAATCCAATGTCATGGGCTCGGGGTGCTGCTCCTATGGTTGCCTTATCTGTCGTGGTCGGACGGGTGGCCTCTCTACACGTTGGCCCCGCGAACTACCCTCTGCTCTCAATTCCGCCATCCGCGGCGGATCACCATAAGTCATAATGCCCGCTTTTTGGGCATCGTCAAGTGTGACAACCTCAGTATCCGGTCCCTCCGTAAAATATTCTTCAGGATAACGTCCAAATACACCCAAAGACTGCGCAATCCTCGTAATCATGGGCCCCAACGCCAACTGAGTCGTGGCCGCACTCGCTCTCTGACCACCCCGATTAAATGAACTTAACAACAATGTAGCCAGATTCACATTCATACCTCCAATCATAGACATCAAACACATCAGATCAAGATTATTACATTTATCTTTCCCTGAATGTCGTCCCGTGAACATAGAAGCAACCACCCTGTGTAAATACCGATGCAGTGGGTCCCGAATTTGTGAAGCAACTACACTACTCGAATGAGCACCATCACCAATCGTCCTCCAAAACGTAGCCAAATCATTCGGCGAGATCCAGTGAGGCCTAGAAGCAGTCGACCCCGTGGTAAACCCCCTAATACTCTCCCGAAACTTGGGAGCCTTAACCTTATGCGACGCATACAAACCCGCAATTACGGCAAACTGGGCACCGTAAACTGAAACAATTCTCTTCCCACTGAAAAACTAACCGCGTATGGCTCGTCAAAGTCTTTCGGATTGTACCTGAAAGTAGAGTAAAATTCGTAAACCAATTCCTCGTACTGCTTCTCCCCAAAGCTCAAAATATCTCTCCAACGTCCCGGTAACAACCTATTAAGTCTTGGAACTTGACCAATAGTTTCCAACACCTCCCAATCAAACGTCTGGTGTCGAAATATCTCCAAATCACGAATCTGTCCAAACAACTCATACTCGAGAGTACCAGGTAGAAACCGTAGAATGATGTGGTCCTCATCTTCTCCCGGGGTAATATCCTCAACCACGGCCCCAAAAACCTCGATCTCAGGAACAGCGTATTTGATCGGTGCGTGCGTATACTGCTGAGATGTGTTGTCAAACACCTGCTGCTGTTTTGACCGTTTCCTTGACATTTGTAATTAAATGTATCAAGTAAGTCCATGTTAATGTCACAACGGGCGACAACCGTATAGCATTTCGGTCACGGTTGTCCCCAATAATCTAAATCGTACTATTTTTTTAAATCAAATAGAGACTCAAACTAAATTCCTCAAAATCGCATGTGCACAACGTGACATAATCATACCCGACTAGATAACCAACAAACCGACAAATACTTGTTACTTTCAAAAACTTTTTGCCATATCACTTTGCCGGAAAAACTTCCCATTATTCAAAAACACACAACATCATTGACATCTTAGCAAAATACCGTCCCAAACTCACAAACCTTTGATAAACTTTTTCAAACCTCGACTCGAAAAGTTGCCGGAAAATTATTTCGATGACTCAAAACTCTTTCGAAAACACTCTCATACATTAATATAGTCACATAATTCCCAAAATCCGGTCAAAACCTCATACAATCCGGTAAACCCAACCCGGAAAACCGACATCGACTACCCATAAACTTCAACAAAACCCACGAATCCCGACCACAAACACGCCCAATACATGCATTCATCAAAACCCCGACATCCCAAACAATCTGTGATTTACCATTCAAACTAAAACAACCAATTGCAAACAAAATCAAATACGTACCTTTCAATCGGGTCTGACAAAGATGATGAATTTAAACAATGAAAGTGGCGGTAATGACGGTGGCGACCGGCGACGGTGGTGACACGGGTGGTGGTGGCCGGAATTATGACTTGTGGATGGGGTTGAAGATGAAAAGGATAGGGTGAAAGTGATGGGAAATCTGGATTTTATAAAAAAATTTCGTCAGATCCGAGAATCTTCGCGAAGATGCAAGTTTGACCGTTGACTGTTGACCATTGACTTTGACTTTTGTTTTGACTTTTTGGCATCTTCGCGATACGCGAAGATGCAAAGCATAGCATCTTCGCGATACGCGAAGATGCAACTTTCCAGAAACCAATTTTTTATTAATTCAGCTTGAAAAATGAATCTCTTGTTTGTTATTTGAGCTGATTTCCTCCACCACCCGCGTTGGTCGCCACATACCAATCACTTACGTACCTGGGGCTCCCTCTAGCAACGTATGTGCTTGCTTCCCCACACTCGATCCTTGCTCTACACTGCACAATTTGAGGAAAACTATTAGCTAACTAGACTCACTATACAAAAATAAAACTTACAACCGGTAAGCGCTGAATTGAATGTCTACAGCTCGACATTCCTTCATTCTTTAATCAACCGAGTATGTCGGCTCGTCTGCCAAAAAGCAAACTTCCGACTAGTGTATCTCTTCGTTTAAATCTGCATCCTCCAAGTAAGGCTTCAATCGATGACCATTCACCACTTGCCTCATATGATCATCAAAATCTTCAATCTCAACTTCTCCAAACTTTCCAACTCTCTTGACTTGATAGGGACCCGTCCACTTGCTCTTCAATTTGCCCGGGAAAAGCTTTAATCTCGAATTATACAACCACACTCGTTGCCCTTCCTCAAACGTCCTTCTTCTTAGCTTAGCATCGTGAACCCTCTTCATCTTGTCTTTATATGCGGATGCATATTCATAAGCCTCATCTCTCAATTCTTCCAATTCACATATGTTCAATTTTCTTTGTTTACCTGGACACTCATAATCTAGGTTAACATTCTTAACCGCCCATAGCGCACGATGGGCTAGCTCAACAGGTAAATGACACCCCTTCCCGTAAACCAATCGATATGGAGTGGTTCCAATAAGCGTTTTATAAGCTGCACGGTAAGCCCATAAAGCATCGTTTAGTTTATTTGACCAATCCTTCCGATCGGGTCTTACCGTCTTTTGTAAAATCTCTTTGATTTGCCTATTAGAAACCTCCACTTGCCCATTCGTTTAAGGGTGATATGGAGTGGCAATACGGTGGTTTACGCCATACTGTTTAAGCAATTTGCCAAAATTAAAGTTTTTGAAATGTGAACCCCCATCGCTAATGCTAACGCGGGGGACACCAAAAAGTGAAAAAATATTAGACTGGGCCAAATTACAAACAACGGTATGGTCATTCGTCTTGGTGGCGATTGCTTCTACCCATTTAGACACATAGTCGTCCGCCACCAAGATATATATATTACCAAATGAATTAGGAAACGGGCCCATGAAATCAATCCCCTAAACATCAAAGATGTCGACAACGAGGATTGGTTGCATGGGCATCTCGTCCCTCTTTGAAATACCACCCTTCTGTTGGCATCTAACACAATTTTTCACGAAAGCTGTTGCATCTTTAAATATAGTAGGCCAATAGAATCCGCATGCAAGCACTCGATGTCCCGTCTTCTGGCCGCTGAAATGGCTTCCACAAGGTGAAGAGTGGGCATGAGATAAAACACTCTGCATCTCCTTCTCCGGTATGCACCGACTCATTACTTGATCCGCTCCAACTTTGAACAAATCCAGATCTTCCCATGCATAGTGTTTTGCCTGCGAGAGAAAATGTTACTTCTTCTTCTTCGGCCAAAACTCCGGAATTGTATCTGCAACAAGAAAATTAATAATGTCAGCATACCATGGCAAGGTTGAAACAGAAAACAATTGTTAATCCGGGAAAGACTCATTAATAGCCCTCTCGTCTTTCTCCTCTTCTTCTTGTCCCACAAGTCTCGATAAATGATCCGCTACCACATTTTCGCTTCCTTTCTTCTTGCGAATATTCACATCAAACTCTTGGAGCAACAAAATCCACCTGATCAAGCGCGGCTTCGCGTCTTTCTTCTCCATCAAATATTTGACTGTGTTGTGATCTGAAAAAACAATTACCTTGCTCCCCCAAATGTAAGATCGAACTTATCAAGTGCATATACTACCGCGAGCAACTCCTTTCCTTTAGTGGTATAATTAATTTTAGCATCAGAAAGGGTTTTGCTTGCGTAGTATATGGCAACGGGCTTCTTATCCACCCATTGACCCAACACGGCCCCGACCGCGTAGTCACTTGCGTCACACATGATTTCAAATGGAAGTGACCAATCAGGTGACAACAAGACCGGGGCTTCAACCAATTTGTTTTTAAGTACATTAAATGCATTAAGACACTCCTCGTTAAAAACAAATGGCACATATTTTAATAACAAATTACACAACGGTTTAGAAATGATACTAAAATTCTTAATGAACCGTCGGTAAAAACCGGCATGACCCAAAAATGCCCTTATCCCTTTTATATTAGTAGGCGGTGGTAAATTAGATATAACTTGGATTTTCGCCCGGTCAGCCTCAATACCCCTACTTGAGATGACATGTCCCAAACCCGTCCCCTCTTGAACCATAAAGTGGCTCTTTTCCCAACTTAAGACCAAATTCGTTTCCACACATCTTTTTAAAACTTTAGTTAATTCATTTAAGCATTTTTCGAAAGATGAACCGAAAATCGAAAAATCGTCCATAAAAATTTCAAGTGAATCCCCGACCATATCTGAAAAGATACTCATCATACACCTTTGAAAGGCGGCCAGGACATTACACAAACCAAAAGGCATTCGCCTAAATGCGAAAGTACCGTATGGACACGTGAAAGTTGTCTTATGTTGGTCATCGGGGTGAATAGCAATCTGATTGTACCCCGAATAGCCATCTAGGAAGCAATAAAACTTCTGACCTGCAAGTTTCTCGATGATCTGGTCAATGAACGGCAAGGGAAAATGGTCCTTAGATGTTGCCGCATTCAACTTCCTGTAGTCAACACAAATCCGCCACTCGGTTACCGGTCGGGTGGCGATTTCCTCACCTCTCTCATTACGGGTTATCTGAATACCCGCCTTCTTTGGAACTGTTTGTGTCGGACTTACCCACGTGCTATCTGAGATCGGGAAAATGATACCTGCATCCAGCCACTTCAAGACCTCCTTCTTCACTACCTCCCGCATGTTTGGATTCAACCTTCTTTGTGCATCATGAGCGGGTATTGCCTCGGGATCGGTGATGATCTTATGCATGACAATGGATGGGCTGATCCCTCTCAAATCTGCTATCGTCCAACCAATCGCTTCCTTATGCTCTTTTAGGACTTCCACCAACGCCTTCTCTTGCTCGTCTTCCAAATTTGCAGCGATGATGGCCGGTAAAGTCTCACCTTCCCCCAGAAACACGTATTTCAGGTGTTTCGGGAGCTCCTTCAATTCAACAGCCGGCGGACTCTCCAATGATGGTCTTAACTGTGAATCAATGGTATCGGGTAACCGCTCCACTTGCTGAGACCATGGTGGTTTCCCAATACTCGCAGCATACAATTCCAGTACTTTCTCTTCTTCTTGTAACTGTAAG
This sequence comes from Bidens hawaiensis, assembly GCF_021521415.1. Taxonomy (NCBI): domain Eukaryota; kingdom Viridiplantae; phylum Streptophyta; class Magnoliopsida; order Asterales; family Asteraceae; genus Bidens; species Bidens hawaiensis. Next base: position 20,664 of record NW_027505322.1, on the reverse strand, counting down.
ATATGCTCTACGGTTTTCCTGCAACAAATAGCACACTCCTCTATGGCATAATCCTCACTTTCGTGAGGGTTCAACCCATCAATGACTTCGGTCGCGAAGCATTCGTCACTCACCAAAGGGTTAGACACGTTTGAAAACACATTAAGCCGAAGATTCTTATTACCAAAATCCATGTCCACTACCCCAGTTCTACAGTTTATCAAAGCATTTGTGGTGGCCAAAAAAGGCCGACCGAGAATCACGTTCGGTTGTCGTTTCGGGTCAACCGTCACGTAGTCTAGAACCAGGAAGTCAACCGAGTAATAAAAATCTTCTATCATCACAATCACATCGGTCACGATTCCCCTAGGAAGCTTGAGTGTCAACTCGGCCAACACCACGGTGGTGTCGGCTTTTCTAAGTGGACCAAAGTCGTACTGGTCATACAAGCTTCCTGGGAGAATACTCACCCCAGCCCCAAGATATAACAATGCTCTAGTCATTTAAAATCGCCCACTTGAATGGGTATAATTGGCGTTCCCGGATATTGTAGCTTGGGTGGGAGGATACCCGTCAAAACCGAACTCACATTTGCAGTTAAGTCAACTTGTTTGGGCAACTTGTGAGTTCGTTTTTAAGTACACAAGTCTTTTAAATATTTAGCATATGCTGGGACTTGTTTAATTGCATCTATGAGGGGTAAATTAATTTTTACTTGTTTAAATATTTCCCACATTTCCTCCTGCTGTGGGCCCCTCTTTCTAAGTGTCGATGAGGTCTCGGGGTTCACCAATGCCCGAGGGAACGGAACGATTTTACTCGTTGAGCTCGTCTCCTTAGCGGTTGGTGTTCCCGTCTTGGTTTTAGTTTCAATTTTATTTTTATTTATTTGATTAGATTTAGTTTTTGGTTCAATTTCAACCTCATCGTCACTTTTCCCATCTTCCCCCAAGTCCTCCACCACACCTTCAACAAAAGGTGGTGGAGTCTCCCCATTATTATATATCTTACCGCTTCTAAGGGTACTTACCTGGCTGACATGGGCATTCTTACCACTCGAAGAGCTGCTACTCTGATGGCTCGAGTTCTTCAAAGTATCACTCGGCAGCTTGGATGGATTTCTTTTCAAACTCGCCACTTCCTCAGCTAGCTGGCTCACCTGTTTATCCCTCGCAGCATTGGCTTTCTCTTGGAGCTCTAACCTTTGGTTTACACTTTTATTCTGAGACTCTTGATATGTTTTCATCTGCTTCAGAAAATCCATCCCGTCCTTAATTGACTCCTCCTTGTTACTAGAAGAACTTCCTTGAACTTGTGTTGCCCCTTGACTTTGCTGACCCTACTGATAATTCTTCTGATAAACCTTATTATAACCACCCGACTCTCTTTGATTATACCCGTTTTGACCGCTACCCCTTTCGTTCCCATATGGACGCTGATTCGACCGATAACCTGGTTTTTCGGAATTACCTTAGAAGTTCGGGTTTTGCTACGTGTTCGGGTTTCCATAGCTGAAATTGGGGTGGTTTCAGAGGCCCGGGTGATAGGTGTTTGAATTCATATTATTATTGTAACGCTTCTCACCCTAAACGAAGTTCACCTCCTCTTCTTCCTCTTCTTTGTCTTCCATCACAACTCCACACGTCGCCACTACATGGCCTATTCCACCACAGCCCTCGCAAACTGTGTACGCCTTTCCTGACTTGCCTTTCTCTTTCACTCCCACACCCATCAACTGATCCAATTTTCTCTCCAACCTAGCCATACGATCATCCAACTCACCACTATCCACTGCTTTCACAACCGCCCTTTTTACCATGCGAATCGACTGAGGTTGCCTTTTCGAGTTCATTGCATGTCGATCTAAGTGTTGCCAATCTACATTCTCATCATTAATCAAAAATGACCCATTCGTGGTCGACTGAAGATCGCGCACATTGTCGCTCGTCAACCCGTCATGAAACGCTTTGATCAGCTCCCACAATGCGATCCCATGATGCGGACACGTTCTCAACAGCCTCTTGAATATGAAAATTCTCGCCCGACCCTTGCTGAAATTTCTGATGGAGGTTCGGGCTTCAGACGTTCTTTGCGGTGTGTAGTACTCGTCCAAAAACTGCTGAGCCAGATCTTGCCACATGTAAATGCTCGCTGACGGTAGAGATAAGAACCACTGCTTCGCTAGATCTTTAAGACTGAACTGAAAAACCACTAGCTTGACTTTATCAGCAGTGAACCATTGACTCGAGATAGTGGCACAAATTGCATTGAACTCGCTCAAGTGCAAGTACGGTTCTTCTGATGCTTTCCCATGAAAAGTAGGCATCTCGGTCAGGTTGCTTTGCCTTACTGAAAACGTTCTTCTTTCTCGGACCGGGATTACAATGGGAAGCGGGTTCGTGGCCACTTGTGGAAAATTTTAAAGTTTAATGTTCCTTGAATTAAGAATTTTTTTGCAAAATAATGGAAAATGATAGAAAAATCGGGGGTTATTTTTCATAATTATTATATAATATGAGATAATAATAAAAAACGAGAACACACGCAATTTGAGATGTATTGGTAGGCTCAGCCTTAAGAATGAAAGGATAATTTGGTTGTAGACTTAATTGAACTTTAAATGTTTGATTATTAGTAGGAAACGCCTTCAGGGTTTTGTTTGTATAGCTAAGCCTGTGTAAGGACTGGAATGAAAGATTAGGCCATACTCAAGCCTTACTATTAGATTTGATCACTAAAAATATATTTTAATGTGAATAGTCTATTGTACAATGGTTGGATAGGCTTAACGTTAGAGTATGCTAGATGGCTTGTGATATAAACATAAATGAAAATATTGCTAGTTTAAGTGGCTAACACTTCATAGGCGTATGGTTTTATGGCCTTAAATCCTGTATTGATGGGATGTCCCCGGGAACGGAGCCATTTTGAGGTAGGCTGTCGCGGTCTACTCAAAAACAATTAGTTAAAGACTTAAATACCTATAAACTAGTACGGGTAAGTAAGGTCGTCTCCTCAGGGACTCAAGGAAAGTGATAATTTTAATACTACTAATTTAATTATTAAACTAAGTCGGACAGATGATGGCAAGCGGTTTTTAGTAAAATATTAATTAAAACTAATAATTACTTAAAAAGATTTGTAAACAATATTAATTAAAAAGCATTCATTCTAGGTTCTGGTTATGTGTTCCATACGTCAATTACAGATTCTCTGGTCTTTGGTTTTACAATAATTGCTAGTCCTATGGTTTGATTTATGATGACAAGCGATACCCTAACCGAATTGTTGACACAAATGAACCCGGACACCACAATTACCAATTCTATGTCTACATAATTAACTCAATGATAAGGTTTGATGATTATAGTTCAAGGACACAAGAGTCTAACCCTAAATGTTGATGAACAACCAAACAAACGTTACACAAATAAATAATCACAAACACAACCTTTAATCAACCAAATAACTAATTAAGCAAGACAAATCATATAAATTCAATCAAGCTATAACCATTAAGCATTAGAATCTGATCAAAATAGTACTTCACACAAAACCTTAGCCTAGAACGAACACACACGATTAGCCGGACATTGACATAATCGTGAAAGTACTTATCTTGATGAACATAAGATCTTAGGACAAACCGGAAGCCTCGAGATGGATGAAAGTCGCCTTAGGACACCTCTTCTGCCTCTGGAAGTTGTTGTTAGCCGAATGGGGAAGTTAAGGGGTTTAAATAGGGAAATCCTAAATTTTTTGTAAGGCCCCGAACCCCGGGAGCCCCACAGTTGGTATTCATATAAAATATAGATTAAAGTAATTAAACTTGAAAACGGTTTCTTCCATTAAAACAAACATCTCAGAGTGAAAATTCAGCGGAAAACATAAATAGTGAAGTAAGTTCCCTAAAAACCGGGAATTTTGCCCAAAACCAACTTTAAAACACAAATCATGAAACTATTTAAAATAAAATTGTTCAGAGTACATTCTTCCATCCACGTATGCCCTTCACCGACCAAGTAGCTTCGTGCACGTCCAAGCGATAAGGCATCCTCTTCCTAACCTGAAACTCACACTAACATGCACACAAAGTCAGCTTAAGCTAAGTGAGTTCAAGTTTTAAGTAAATAATATCGGTAATAACAAATATGATAGATATACCAAAAGTTTTTAAAGTAAAACGAGTGCATCCATTAAGTCATCATTACCGAAGACTAAACATTCTCATACATACATATACAAAAGATATATATATCAACATCCTTTCAAGTACATCCCTATATATATAACAATATATATATAACATCCACGTATAACATCAGGATCGAGCAAACGTACAACCCAAACACGTAACATCAACGCATGCAAACACAACGTAGGCATACGCAACATCCGTAGTCGAAACGACTACAACTCCACCAAATATAGGCCAAATAATAATGTATATATATATATATATATATTTTTAACATCCCAAGGCCTACCATATACTAGCAAGCCTATATAAAATCGTTTAAAACATTTCATCAAGTAAAAAAACACTTAGGTGTGCATGTGATGTGTGTCTAATGACCCTATAAAAATGACCCTCACAACTAAGCTTTAATATTAAAACGAAAATCCTAAAACCACACACAACCGGCAAGTGTACCAATCGCAAATAGTATAGACTTAGGAAGTCCGAGTATCGAACACGTGGACACGTCAGAACGCTAAAGATCACTAACCCTAGACGAGACCTACCTTAGAATAATAATTAATTGATTTTTGAATTCTTTTAACTTAACTGAACTAACTGGATTAACTAACAAAACTTACCAAAAATAGAAAACTTAACGGAAAACTAACTGTGTTAACTTCGGGTGGAGAAAAACGTCTACCTAGGTCTGAATCAAATTGTAGGCCTGACAAGCTAATGGATTGAATGATATATAGACACCGGTCCCTAAAGATGACACGACTAAGGATCGCTCAGGCTCACTGGATTACCTCTCGGTCTCACTCAACAAGCCTAAACTACTCAAAATCGCCTAAAACGACCAAACCGGGAAACAATTGCTACGTGTTCTAATGCTAGATCACCTCTCGGTCTCACCAACACTCGACCCTAATGGTAATGAATACTACACAACCAAGGATAGAGGAACAATTCAACTTAAACCAAAATAGATCAACTAGTCGCTCAAACACCTAAACCTGACAAGAAACGAACTCGCTCTCGCGCAATCCTTATTCTAGCATGTAAAGGCAATGAGACAACCCTAACTTCCTATCACCTCTCGGTCTCAAAGAAGGTGTTTAACTGCTGTACTTAATCCAAATAATCACGCAACAAAACCCTACGGTGGTACCTACCGCAAACAAACCCTAAACACAAAGTCTAGAATCAAACAATGCACCGATCAATCAATACAAAACTAATCAATCAACACACGGGGTTTATGCAATGAATCACCAAAATTTCCAGCCCTTAAACACAACCTATTTCATGTCTAAATCAAACTTTACAATAACAATTCAAGTTTATTAATCAAACAATCCATAAAACCTATCAAAACCTAACAAGAATCATCATTCCTAGGTAGAACTAACAAGTTTAGCCGAGCATAATTTTTGGACAGCAGCAAACACTCAACAAAAACACCATAAAACTCATACCAATCATCTTAACAATTGTCCAATAATCAATCCTAATCATAAACAATTCAATCTCTCAAGTAATTGCAAAACAATTCAACAATTAAGCAAGAAACTAAAAGTGTATGAACAATGAAAAAGATGTAAGGATATTGGGTGTTTCCGGGCTTCTCTTTGCTGTAACAACTGATGTATATCGATCCCGAGGCTTGATTCTTGCTTGTTCTTCCTTCCCTAGCCGTCACACGATCAAAACCCTAGCACACAAAAGCTTTTTCTTTCTTTTTTTCTTGCTGGAAATTCCGATCAGCAGCTGTCGTGCTGCTGTTGGCTGCTGTTGTGCTGCTGTTGGCTGCTGTTGTTGCTGTTGTTGATGCTGTTGTGCTGCTATTGCTTGTTGTTAAATCCGACCAGCAGCCATATAGGCTGATTAGGGTTTTAATTTTTTTTATATAATATAATATAATATGGTCTTGGGCCTCCATGATGCATACGGGTCGGGCCTTGAGCTTTGTCTTGAACTTGTATGCGTAAAAGGCTCGTAAAAAGCTCGAAAAGTCCCGGTTTCTTCCTTTCTTTTACCCAAAACCTACAAGATTAATAAATGTATGTAAAACCTATCTAAAACGAGTTAAAACATATAAAATATAATATAATACGTAGATAAAACGTGCAGAAAATACGAGTGTTTTACAACACATCAAATATCCCCACACTTAAGATTTTTTGTCCCTGAAAAAGAATACTACACAGGATCATACCCGAGTTCAACCGACAACTCTTGGTTTTATTTATTTACTATTATTATTAATATTTATATATATATATATTTTTTTCTTTTTTTAAAATATTAGAACAAGTGACCCGTTACCCAGATATTTCTTCCAACTTTCACCTAATAAGCTAGATCAGGTCGATTACCGGTATTGCTGTCCACTTTAAACCCATGCCCCTAATACTTACCGAGGCAAATAAGGTGTGACGATTCTATTAATTTGTATGACTAAGTGGAACCCACACCTAAAAGCCCTGCTGCCACTTCACCAATTCCATGATGGTTTTACCGGACCGAGCCACCCCAACTTGACTTAAACCTATTGCCACATGATTAAAACATTTTGACTCAAATGCAACCTATAAACTCTAGCTTGATCAAGATCGACCAACAGTAGTTTCCTTCATGGTGGTTTTGATTAAAAATTTTTTTTCTCTGCCTTTTGGCTTTTTGCATTTTTTTTTATATATACCATGTTGGACGAAACTACAGAAATGCATCAAGGCTCAGGTCTGCGCCACCGCGCAACAGAGGGCCGAGCAAAACTGTCTTCTGCTAGCATCAACGTTCAGGTCTGCGCCACCGCGCAACAAAGTACGGAGCTTCACAGGAATAGACACATATACAAAAGATTATACAAATAATATACAGACGATCATGTGACTCGAGGCTTGAGTATGACCCGACTTTTCATTCCAGTCCTGTCACGAGCTTAGTTAAACAAACAAAACCCCTAAGATGTTTCCCACTATAGTCAGGCCATTTAAAAGGTTCAATTAGGTCAACAACCAAACCGCCCTTTCATTCTTAAAGGCTGAGCCTACCGACACACGATTACTGAGTCTAAACCATTCGGTTACCATACATTACGTGCGGGTTTAACGGGCACTGTTCTTATTTATTATATATATATTTTGAAAACACCAAGAAGTTATGAAACAAACACTACTCGGTAATAATATCATCTCATGTTTAACGTAGAGAAAACAAATTTCAAGGACTATTTTTTAAATATTTTTATTTATTTATTTATTTATTTTTTGTCAAAAATTTTTCTACAACTAAGTAAAATAAACCCCATCCCCACACTTAGAACGAAATCGTCCTCGATGAGTATAAGGAAAAAAAATAAAATAAAAAAAAATAAAACAGAAAATAAAAAGATAATATACAAGAGTAAAAATAAAGAACGGGTTACTCCCCTGGTTTGTGTGCAGAATCTTCAACAGCTAAGTAGTGTCCAAACGACCGTATAGCATTTCATTCGCGGCCGCAACCTCGGGAGAACCTGTTCCAAAACGCCACCAAAGCTACCATGCGCATAATATAACCTGCAGAAGCTCAAAATCGCTCGCATGTAGCAGCGTACACACCGGGAAACAAAAACATAAAAAATTAAACATATTTTTGTGTTTTTGGTTTTTATAATTTTTTTTGTTTTTTTTTCAAACAAACAAAACAAATAAAACAGATAGCACACACAAATACAGAAATACAAACTCTACAACTCGAGCAGTCTCCCGAGTGATGCGTCCACACGTCTACATCTCGGAGAGTGGGTCAAGGTAGAATACCTCGACCGTCTGATCAGTCATTAGCTCGCCAGTGTAGTGCATCAGTCTATCACCGTTCACCATAAATGTTCCGCCTTTGTCCTTTATCTGAACAGTGCCATCTGGGAAAACCTCAGTAATCATAAACGGACCTGACCAACGGGATCTCAACTTTCCCGGGAATAACCTCAACCAGGAATTATACCATACGACCATATCCCCACACTTAAACTGGTCAATACCCTCTAACTTACCATCCTGCAGTTCCTTCACCTGCTGCTTATAACAATCTAAATGCACGTAAGTATGGTCCCATAACTCCTCCAACTCAAGCAACTGATGAACACGATGATCTCCGGTAGATAATTCAGAATCAAAGGAAGACGACTCAATGTTAGTATCAGGGGAGTGTTCAGTCAAGGCGACCATCTCAACCTCCGAGGTCTCCCTATCTAAGATATGTGTGGCTGAGGCGGGGCCTCCACCGGGATCACTGGAAAACTCCCCCACATGAGTCATGATCGGATCAATGAAGCATAGGGAGTCATCAGTCGATTCGGGATGCTTAGATGACTGTCGAACGTTAAACGTGACGTTCTCATCCCCGACTCGAAGGATCAGTTTGCCATCGCGAACATCGATCAACGCATGTGCGGTGGCCAGAAAAGGTATGCCCAAAATGGGTGGAACATTATCATCCTCATTCATGTCAAGAATAACGAAGTCCACCGGGAAAATGAAATTACCAATGCGAATGAGCATGTTCTCAACAATCCCACGCGGATATTTCACAGAACGATTAGCAAGCTGGATACTCATCCTTGTAGGCCTCGGTTCGCCTAAACCTAGCTTGCGATACACAGAATATGGCATGAGATTAATACTGGCACCAAGATCAGCCAGCGCATGAACCAATGTATTATCACTCAAGGTGCAGGGAATTGTGAAACTCCCTAGATCGGCTCTCTTCTCTGGTAGCTTCCTCTGTAAGATAGCAGAACAACTAGCACTCAGAGGGAGGGAAGCTACCTCAGCTAACTTCTCCTTATTTGAAAGAATATCCTTAAGGAACTTCGCATGTTTAGGCATCTGATTGAGTGCCTCAAGGAATGGGATATTAAGGTAAAGCTGCTTCAGAAGATCAAAGAATTTGGAGTTCTGCTCCTCATCTCTATCCCTACGGACTCTCCCAGGGTAAGGCAATCGGGGTTTGTAAACTCTCGGTGGGTCGTTCGGTGATTGCTGTCTCTCGACCTGTGCTGAACTCCCTGGGATGCTCCTTTGATGCACCTGGGCCGGCGGAGACTCCATCTGACTCTCCTCATCCACCTGCTCCTCTCCATCGACTGCAGGCTCCTCGATAACTCCTCCTCTAGATCTCTACTGAATCATGGGCTCATCCCGTGCCCCTGCACCGCTCCTCGTTGTCACAGCCTTCACGAATCCTCTCGGGTTTTGCTCGGTATTACTCGGTAGCGTACCCTGCGGCCTCTCATTTAACCGACTGGAAATCTCCCCCATCTGCCGCTCGAGATCCTGAATCGACGCTGCCTGATTCCTCATGAATTGCTCGTGCTCGCGGAACTTCTCCTGCGTCTCTTTGTGTCGGGAATCCCCTCGTGCCATGAGCTGTGACAACATCTGTGTCTGTTGTGCCATCATCTCCTCCAAAGTGGGCTTCCTCTCCCCACTGCTCGTTCCCTCACCGGCATCCTGAAATAAACTCTGGCGTTGCTGAAAACCGGACTGGCTGCCGCCCCTCCAGTTGGAGTTCTGATTGCCTCTCCATCCCGAATTATAAGAATTGGAAGAATTTGGATTTCCTATGAAGTCTACGGCCTCCTCCTGCGAACTGACTGGGCACTGAACGGTATCATGCCCCCCTCTGCAGATCTCACACAACTTGCTCTTCGTCTGCATGTCCTTTACCATCTTCGCCAACGCCTCGACCTGTGCCGTCAGTGCGGTGGTCATGTCCACCGAATGCATGTCTCGTGAGATGGAATCGACGGTCTTACCTCCTCTGGTGGGTGGTCTTTGGTATCCACTCATAGCTAGCCCATTGAATAAGGCGATACACTCATCAGGGTCCTTAGTCGTTAACAGATTTCCTCCCGCCGCCGTGTCGAGCATACTCTGCGTCGCATACGTCACTCCATTGTAGAACTTTACGACGACCGCCCAATCTTGCAAGCCGTGGTTGGGGCATAACGCTAATAAATTCTTGAACCGCTCCCAGGTCTCGTAAAAAATCTCGGTGTCCTCCATCTGAAAAGAATGTATCTGGTTACGCAAACGAGCGGCCTTAGCCGGAGGATCGTATTTTTCAAGAAATTGGGTCTGCATGGCAGCCCAAGTAGCTATAGAGCCCTGTGGGAGGGACTCGAGCCACAGACTCGCTTGATCAGCGAGTGAGAACGGAAATATGCGGAGCTTAACAGCATCCTCGGATACGCCGGCAAGATGGAAGGTGTCGCAAATACGCACGATGCGAGTAAGATGAGAATGCGGGTTCTCGTGAAGCAACCCATGGAACTGAGCAGAATGGGAAATAGTGTTTAGAATATTCGAAGGAATCTGCCAGTTCGTGTTAACTCCAACTGCGGGTGGTGCGATGCTAGATCTCGCGCCAGCATTGGCCGGACGGGCCCGGTCTGCAACTGTCCTCCTCGGTAGTGGATTGTCGCCCATGATCCTATCCCTATCGATGATGTCAGAAGACGAGGGGGAAGAGGATAAACTACCAACGGATGATGAGGTAGATGACGGTGAAATGGTGCGACGTCTCTCGCGAAACTCTCTCTCTGGCTCGGGAAATGCTTCCGTGTCGGGCGGTCCTAGAGATCGAGTCTGTCGCATAAAACTATAATTAGGAACAATATTATCTAAAGTATTCTAACAAAGAAATAAAATAAAACAAAAATAATTACAAGTAGCACAAAAGGTAAGTCCTAACTCGGATTGCTCTCAAAACGCCTAAAACCGTGTCCCCGGCAACGGCGCCAAAAACTTGATGTGTATCTAATGAACCTATAAAAATGACCCTCACAACTAAGCTTTAATATTAAAACGAAAATCCTAAAACCACACACAACCGGCAAGTGTACCGATCGCAAGTAGTCTAGACTTAGGAAGTTCGAGTATCGAACACGTGGACACGTCAGAACGCTAAAGATCACTAAACCTAGACGAGACCTACCTTAGAATAATAATTAATTGATTTTTGAATTCTTTTAACTTAACTGAACTAACTGGATTAAGTAACAAAACTTACCAAAAATAGAAAACTTAACGGAAAACTAACTGTGTTAACTTCGGGTGGAGAAAAACGTCTACCTAGGTCTGAATCAAATTGTAGGCCTCACAAGCTAATGGATTGAATGATATATAGACACCGGTCCCTAAAGATGACACGACTAAGGATCGCTCGGGCTCACTGGATTACCTCTCGGTCTCACTCAACAAGCCTAAACTACTCAAAATCGCCTAAAACGACCAAACCGGGAAACAATTGCTACGTGTTCTAATGCTAGATCACCTCTCGGTCTCACCAACACTCGACCCTAATGGTAATGAATACTACACAACCAAGGATAGAGGAACAATTCAACTTAAACCAAAATAGATCAACTAGTCACTCAAACACCTAAACCTGACAAGAAACGAACTCGCTCTCGCGCAATCCTTATTCTAGCATGTAAAGGCAATGAGACAACCCTAACTTCCTATCACCTCTCGGTCTCAAAGAAGGTGTTTAACCGCTGTACTTAATCCAAATAATCACGCAACAAAACCCTACGGTGGTACCTACCGCAAACAAACCCTAAACACAAAGTCTAGAATCAAACAATGCACCGATCAATCAATACAAAACTAATCAATCAACACACGGGGTTTATGCAATAAATCACCAAAATTTTCAGCCCTTAAACACAACCTATTTCATGTCTAAATCAAACTTTACAATAACAATTCAAGTTTATTAATCAAACAATCCATAAAACCTATCAAAACCTAACAAGAATCATCATTCCTAGGTAGAACTAACAAGTTTAGCCGAGCATAATTTTTGGACAGCAGCAAACACTCAACAAAAACACCATAAAACTCATACCAATCATCTTAACAATTGTCCAATAATCAATCCTAATCATAAACAATTCAATCTCTCAAGTAATTGCAAAACAATTCAACAATTAAGCAAGAAACTAAAAGTGTATGAACAATGAAAAAGATGTAAGGATATTGGGTGTTTCCGGGCTTCTCTTTGCTGTAACAACTGATGTATATCGATCCCGAGGCTTGATTCTTGCTTGTTCTTCCTTCCCTAGCCGTCACACGATAAAAACCCTAGCACACAAAAGCTTTTTCTTTCTTTTTTTCTTGCTGGAAATTCCGATCAGCAGCTGTCGTGCTGCTGTTGGCTGCTGTTGTACTGCTGTTGGCTGCTGTTGTTGCTGCTGTTGATGCTGTTGTGCTGCTATTGCTTGCTGTTAAATCCGACCAGCAGCCATATAGGCTGATTAGGGTTTTAATTTTTTTATATAATATAATATGGTCTTGGGCCTCCATGATGCATACGGGTCGGGCCTTGAGCTTTGTCTTGAACTTGTATGCGTAAAAGGCTCGTAAAAAGCTCGAAAAGTCCCGGTTTCTTCCTTTCTTTTACCCAAAACCTACAAGATTAATAAATGTATGTAAAACCTATCTAAAACGAGTTAAAACATATAAAATATAATATAATACGTAGATAAAACGTGCAGAAAATACGAGTGTTTTACAACACATCAGCATGCTAGCCCAAAATTTAAAAAGAGTTAAAAGGGGCATCATGAACTCACCTGAAATCGACCAAACACCAGCAACAAGCTAGGAAATCTCTAAGCGTACACTCACAAGTAAAGGCCTGTAAATTGTACACAACGCGTTACTAAACTAGACCGTAATAACTCACTTGCCTAACGGGCCGTTCAAGCCCAACAATTTGTCCCGAGGCCCAACCCATACTCTTTACTTTACCCCAGCCCCTAAAACCTTCCAATTAACCAAATCCACTCTACGATCATGGTCGGGGCTAACCATGATGCACAACTCACCCGTCGGTACGCAAATCGAGTCGAATACGCGCGCAATAACTCTTAAAACCAATTGCCAAACAAATCAGCCCCAAATGAACCAAATTCCCATCTTAACCTTTTCATACCTCATAATTATGTCACCCGAGTTGATAGGGTCGACGGTTCCTTTTTACAACACTCACTTTAATGTTTAGACGACAATTCGCGCACAACCGACTCGATTGACTAATCACCAACCTAATCAGCCCCGAGTACCAAAAAAATAATTTTCCCACAGCCCTTAAACCCCCCCTAGGGCTATGCAAACTGATTCGGTTGGTCATTCAATCGATTAACGCATCAAACTCAACAATTGACGATTCTACACCCGATAAACCCTAGTTTTCGAACTAAAATCGATTGACTGACCTAAACACCTCCAATGGCCACGAAACTTTAATATGATGTAAATGCCATACCTGGGAATCTTTCTACACCAGAAACTCTAATTTTTATCCACGGGAAGCGGGTCAATTGCACCTTGTCCGAAATCTGTCCAACGAAAAGAATCGGCAAAATTGAGCGTCAAAACGATTAGGGGTGAACGAAAAGAGTGTTGGGGATTGTATTACATCCCTTGAACTACTTCTAAGTGCCTTGGAATCACTCAAAAAGTCGAAGCAAAGAAGGGGGAGGGTGTCTTCTTGTCAATCGCTGCAGGTGGGGAGGGTTAGGGTTAGGTTGTATTTTTTTTTATATAAAATAAGAAGTTTCATTCTAGCCCCTCAAGTATAAAGTGTAAGGCATCTTGGAGGAAAAGTTACATAATTTTAACGTACCGGGATGACGTAAAGGCTCCCAAGAAACGTCGGTTAAATCTCAAGAATAATACATACTTTACAAGCTTTAACTCTTCGAACCGAAATTAACGGGTGTTACATTTTTGGCCAACTTAAGCATCTTCGCGTATCGCGAAGATGTCCAGGCATGCTTCTTCGCGTATCGCGAATGACAAAATAGTTGCGGCCGACATCTCCTTCTTTGCATCTTCGCGTATCGTGAAGATGTAAAACCTCATATTTTTCATTTTTCTTTTCTTGAATGCCTCGTGATGCGTGCACGTCCAATCTTTCACTTCTCGATCTTCGTTCTAAGCCCGTAAATATCTTCGTTAAGCTCCATAGCCTCCAATGTCCTGAAACACGTAAACAATGCTTGAAGTACCAATGTTCATTCGATTATTTAACTAAATATAACTAATTAATATATAAAACTAGCTAACTTTTACCCAACCATCAGTGACTCATACGGCGGCAATAAAGCATATCTTACATTATCTGAGGGGAAATCCCGACATCGGGTTGTGGTAACCCAAGGACGATAAGTTTGATCTCACCGCTTTTACTGATTCGGACTATGGAGGATGCAAGATCAATTTCAAGTCTACAACAGCGAGTTGTCAGTTCTTAGGAAACCGGCTTGTTTCCTGGCAGTGTAAGAAGCAGACAACGGTCTCAACTTCTACAGCTGAAGCGGAGTATGTGGCTGCCTCGAGTTGCTGTTCATAAGTTCTCTGGATCCAGCAACACTTGCGGGATTACGGTTTGAAGTTTCTTACTACTCCTATTTTTATTTACAATTCGGTCGCTATATCTATCACCAAAAATCCGGTTCACCATTCAAAAACCAAACACATTGAAATCCGTTATCACTTTATACATGATTGCTTTGAAAAGAAATTAATTTCAATTGAAAAAATTAACATGGATTTTCAAAAGGCTGACCTTTATAACAAAGCGTTTAACAAAACACGTTTGCAATATTTGCTGGGTATAAATGGTTTAAAAACTTGGAAAGATATTCAAAAGCTTGGTTAAATCAATTTATTTTGTTTTTCTTGTTTAGTTCGATTTTTGTTGTTTTTAGGGGGAGAGAAGTATAAAATTCAAAAATATTGTGTTTTCAGTTTTGTACAGAGAAATTTAAAAACTCCAAAAATATTCAAATATTGAAAATCCAAAACCAATGAAAAATGCTCCTCAAAATAAGTTTAGAAACAAAAAAGAAAAATGATAGTACATTGATCATTTGTTCCTAAGTCAAGTAAAAAGTAAGTAATAAAACACTGTGTGCTTAATTATGTTGATGTATTGGTAGGTCTTTTAACAAACAAGTATGGACTAGTAAATGATATAAACATAAATTGCTAAATATTCAGGGAGATTTGGTCTATAAAAGGTCTTGATAATGATGGCAGAAATGTAATAAACCGGTCATACTCAAGCCTTCTGACCAATTTGAAAACAATTTAGAAAAAGTATCTAGTTGGTGGTTAATGCTTCAACGATGTATAGTCTTGTGGCCTTAAATCCTGTATTGATGGGATGCTTTAAGGTTCCTGACACCATTGGGTCTTTATGCGGTTTTATATCTTGTATTCATTTCGATGAATATTAAAAATGCTTGTAAAAGCGAACCCACAGTGTAACTGCTTAAGTCTCTAAACTTGATCGCAAAAAGTACATCGTGTACAAAATAAATTACAGACTTGATCGAACCACGCTGTGAGTCATACATTGTCCCCTTGCTCGCGTCTTATTACCATTAAGAAACGGACCACAAGGGACACAATGTCTGTGAACCGACAGATGAAATCGTGCATACTCATCCGTGGGGACGGACCTTAGGGTATTGCTTGATAAAGGGGGTATATCTTGTAGTGGGAATTACGGACTATGATTGCTTAAATATAATAATTTTTCATTAAATTGGTTCTAAGGTTTAAGTCAAGTTGGGATGATTTGGATAAAATCAAATTACGCTTGAATCAAGATTTGAACTAATTCTTTTCAATATATGTGCCAAATTGAACAAATTAATAAATATCACCGAAAATTCTGAAAAAAATTTTAGAAGATTTAAGTGGACAACAATACCAATAATCGACTTAACACCTGTCATAATAAAAGCTGAAAATAAAACTGGTATGGACGGTAATTTTGGTCAATATGATTCCCTGCTAGACTCACAAAAATATGTACTTCTTTGTTAGTTTAGATTTACTGTTTTTATGGTGTGTGTTATTTGAAAATTTTTCAAAAATCCAAAAATATTTAAATTTTTTCTTTTTCATTTTTGCTTTATTTTCGATTTACCAAGCTGGCGAATAATCCAAAACAATATGAAGAATTTGATACTCCAAAATTTAAGTTAATCGTCCTTAACATAATTTTCAATTGGTATCAATTGACTTTAATGCAAAAATCCATTTAAGTTAAGTCTTATCGATTCTTGGATGATCGGGTAATTTTAATGTATTTCAATAGGAACATTAACAGGCTTAATTGATTGTTCATGGGCTTAATTGATTATTTAATTCTTTAAAAACCCTAATTGGTTTTTAAAAATATTTAATTCCTTAAATGAGATTGTATCTCATTCGCTAAGGAAGACTGGTGATTCGTTAATTAGTTTAACGAATGTAAAGCCTTTCATTATTTAAAAAATAACAAATGAGTTTCTCATTCGTTATTAATACATTCGCTTCCGTTGTGCATAATGAATGGAAGACATTCGTTGAATAGTTTAACGAATGGAATGATGTTAATGTATCATTCGTTAAGATTTTAACAAATGACTCTGATATTCGTTAAAAGGTTAACGAATAAGAGGAATTAATGCAATATTCGTTAAAACTTAACGAATGGACAACTTATTCGTTGTAACATCCAGCTTTTGTTAAATAATAAATAACAGAAAGTTTTGTTATAAACTATGTGTCGTTAAATTAGTTGTGTGTTAAGTATTTGGATGATATTTGGAATTGGAATTGTGAGTGGGTTATGGGGCCCGTAACCCCCTATATAATCCAACCCCTCCACCATTTCACCATTTCCTTCCTTTCAGACACACTAGAACACACAATTTCTCTCAAGACCCGAATCCGAATCCGGGCTAAAGCAAGGAAGATCTTGGTGTTCAAGTGTCTTCAAACAACAAGAACACGTCTAGATCTACGTAGTGTCAGTTTCGAACCGAACCCGAAGAAAAAGGTGAGTTTTGGTTAAAAAGGTTAAGTATTACGGTCGAATTCGACATGCAAACTGATAGAACGATAGATCGGGTTGTAAGATGTAAGAAAAACATAAACTTGATGAGTTATAACCTCATGGGTATGATATAAGGACAAAAGGTGATGTTCGGACCTCATAAAACACAGGTATACAAAGTTGGTACAACCCAAAACCCATAAAAAGGGTAAAATCGGGTCCTAAGGAAGAGTCACAGAGTAATTTGGCTTAAAATGGCAAAAATGAAGAAAATGAGATATTTTCGCATAAGTCGATTTCGCATCGCACAACCATGCGAAGCAAAATCGATATTTCGCATCGCACAGCCATGCGAAGCGAAAAAGTCATGCGAAGCCAAAAAAGTCATGCGAACAAAAAAGTCATGCGAAGCGAAATTCCATGCGAAGCGAAATTCTACCATGTGAAATTCTTCCATGCGAAATTTCATGAAATTCATTTTCTGATGCATTTTTGTTAAAGGACTGTTAATGAAAATAAACTTTTTCCGAGCTGAACTGGCAGCTCAACCCCAGCCAGGGTCTCTGCCCCTTGGACCCTACTAGAGGCTACCGCCCTTAGACCCCTCTACCAGGGGCGCTACCCCCGGACCCCCGTTAGTTGAGGGTTTCATTAACTTAGATGTAGGAAGTAGTAGAAATGGATAATTGACACGTGTAACGTATTGTACAGTTAGCCGTGCACAACTAAGGAAGGGCATTACCATTAACGGCGAGAGAAACCGACTCCAGGTGAGTTCTAGCCCCTTTATCTGTTATGTTTTCGGGGCTATGTGCATACTCCTATGTGGTAGATAATACACTTACTTGATTGGTAAGTGTATGATACGTGTATGATTGTGTATTGAATGTATTGTTACATAATGATTGTATGAACGAGTATGTATATATTTTATAACTAGAAGATATGTAAAGTATGCACGTATGATAAAGGTAGGGTTATTCGAGACAGAAGGGACCAGACCCTTATAATATCTGAGATGATAGGGACCAGACCCTCATAATATCTGTGATGTTAGGGACCAGACCCTTATAATATCTATGATGTTAGGGACCAGACCCTTATAATATCTGTGATGTTAGGGACCAGACCCTTATAATATCTGTGATGTTTAAGATAGAATAGCTTATTGTATACCATAGGGTTTTACGAAAGAAAGTATGTAACAACGTATGCATATATGTAAAGTATGTATGAAAGAAGTGATAGTAAATAAGGTATGAATACGTATCTTCGGACACGTATGAGTATGGTATATGTTAATTGATTAACTAGAACTCACTCAGCGTAGCTGACTTTTAGTATGCACGCAGGCAAATAGGTTGAGGCAGCTGGCTTGAGGAGGGACACATGGCACGAGCTAAAGAGACTGGCATCCATGAAGAAGTGTCATGACTATTTTATGTTAATATTTATGAAAAGACAACTTGTATGTTAAGACATGATTTGATGTTTTGTAATGTAATGCATGAAGTTTTAATTATTCCGCGAAAGTTTTTATTAACTCTGATTTTAGAACTGTGTTTATGAGTAAATACAACACCAAAGTAGGGTTACTAGGAACGGGGCCTTACATTCGTTTAAACTCTTAACGAATCAGGTTTATTAATTTCACGAATAAGGCCATTTCTTAGTTCAAAATTGAACAAATGACCTCGGAAAGTGTGAAATTATTGGGTTTATGATCCCAATACTAGACGAATGAACTTTCATTCGTCATTTCCTATTTCATTGCTATTCTAAAAAGAAATTTTCCAAAAATCTGCTATCTGCTTATTATCGAAATTGATTAACATCTTTGTGTTCTACAGGTAAAGGCGATCTCAACTATATGATTTTCATGGAATTTCGTTGGGGTTTTAGGAGTTAACTGATTAGTTCTAGATTTGCATGTTAATCGAACAGTTAAACTCCAATAAACCTCATAATCGAATCAAAATTGTAACTGACAATATGTGACTAAGGCATTAAATCATTTTCCGAACATGGTTATTGAGGTTAATTGTTAAATGTGATTAGAAATCAATGTTTTCGTCAATGATCTTAGTCATTTTTGACTGAGATTAGTCAAAATAAAGGGTAATTTTACTTATGATTAGTCAAATGAGAAATTAACTCAGACTCGTTAGTTGGTTAGCGAATAAGTATATCAAATTCGTTTATTGTTAACGAATAACTTTTTAAAGGGCTAAGAGCATTCTCATCCCACCCCCTATCTCCAAACCAAAAATTACACTAAAACTCACTTTATTTTCTCTTTCCATTTCAATTAAATAATACTTTTTATACCTTTTATCATTACCTTTTCTCTTTCCTTCACTCACAACCACTTTCAAAATATATTAAAAAATTATAGGGGATAAACAGTAACTTTTCAAATATACAGAAAAATCACTACTTTTTCTAAAATATAAAAACTCTTCACTCACAACACCCTGAATCACTCTCTAAATTATAAAAACACCCCTCACATAATATGAGGGGTTGGATGAGAATGCTTTAAGATAGCGAATAGATAGTTACACTCGTAACGAATAAGTGTAACGAATCAAGAGTTGATTCGTTAAATTAATGCTTTCAGATTCGTTATTGTAATGAATATTTTAATGTATAAGGTTGATTCGTTATAAGTGATGAATGTAAGCCTTTGATTGTATAACGAATGTCTCATTCATAACGAATGAGATGGACAATCATTAATTAGTATTATATTCTTGAATATTTTACTAATGTTTATGTTTTTAAACAGTAATGGCAGACGAGAACATTCAAAATCATGTTCCCGAGCTAAATCCAGATAATCCATAACAGCCTCAAACTAAAGCCGAACCTGAACAAGCTCCAGTGATGTTATCTTGGAATAAGAGTCACAACATATGTGCCTATTTAGAGCCGAATTTTGAAGATACACCGATCTTTGGAGGCATGATCAATTTCTTGACACGCTCCAGGATATACAAGGCCATCTCTACTCGTACTGTTGTCTATCAGAGTATTATTCGAGCATTCTAGAATACCGCTAGATACAATGAGGCCGAAAATCAGATAGAGGCAGTGATTCAATATAAGCGAGTTGTGATTGATATTGGTGTGATTCGAGATTCATTGGGTTTCCGTGATACGGTTGATGATAGATGTGAGTTTGATCGAAGTTTGATACGTAGGTTATTTGGAAGAGTAAAGAATAATGGAGATTTGGGTAAATCAATGTACAATAAAGCAAATTTGTGTGAACACTACAAGTACTTGCTTCACGTGTTGATACATTGTCTCGGTGGAGGTAAAGGTGGATTCGATGAATGCCGAGTGATGCTACAGTCAGCTTTTGTTGCTCTAGTACTGAATAAACCATTCAATTTCTCTGAATTGGTTTATTATCATCTGAAGGAAAATATCACGATCCGCCATAAGTTTCTCATGTATCCCAGATTTCTACAGATGATACGTTATTACGAGCCAAGACCTAGTCGCAAATTGATATGTTTACTCATGTTCATTCAATACGTTAAAGGATCGATACATTACATGGAGGATGAATACATTAAGGATCTAGAGTTAATCCGGCATGGTAA
>NW_027505321.1:162500-166048 GCF_021521415.1 Bidens hawaiensis | reverse complement strand
AAAAAAGGGGAAGAGAGAGATAGCAATACCATACTCAACTTTAAGAGAATAAAATGCTTATTTTTATGGTGCAATATTTTTAAAAAAATACATATGAACAAATTATGACCGTTTAAAATCATGGGTGGAAGTTGGGTTAAAAATGAAATTTAAAAAGAATACATGGTTAAAAGTTAAAGGGTTAAGGTTATAACTATTTCTTAAATTTATAAAAGGTTAGTAAAATTTAAGGGGCAGTATTATAAATATTTTTTAACAAACTAAGAATCACATGAAACATATTTTATACTGGACAATTTTGTCCATGTGGTACATGCTTTATTGGGTGTACAATATTTGAATGTTGTAAATTACTTAAAAACTATGTTTTTAATTTGCCCATATGTGGTGTATTATACATAGTATATATTAAAAATAATTATAAATGTATAAAAATTAATTAATAAATAGTAAGCGAGACAGGCACGAGCCGAGCTCGAGCTTGAAAACTACTAACGAGTCGAACTCGAGCTTTAAAAGTAAAGATCGAATCGAGCCAAGCTCGAGCTCTGTAAAAATTAAATGAACCGATCTCGAGCCTAGTCGAGCTCAGGCTAGGCTCGGCTCGTTTGAATCCCTTATATCATCACCTACAAAGAAGTATGTAAAATCAAAGGATGGATCAAAAGAAGCATCTTCTAATGTAACCAATCGATCAACAAGAGATAGGTTTGCATTCTCATCTGATTTTGATGAGAAAGTTTATATAGTGATTTATGAGGGTTTTTTTTTTCATCAAACAATTACATCAATATTTTTTTATGGTGAAGTCAATGGTTTATGTTTTTGTAGTTTGTAGATTTGTGTTGACTAATGAAAAAAAAATCTAAAGATAGGTTGTGGTGGGCGAAGATGTTGATGCATCCAACGATGATAATATATCATTTAAGCATCCATCATCACATGGTGTTGCGAATTCAAAAGTTGATACTAAAGCGTATAGCATTAAGGATTCTTATCCTAGAACTGAGGATGTCAACACGGAATGTGTAATAAAAGTAGGGTCATCCTTAAAAATTTTAAAAATTTTTTGTGCTGAAGACGAACACAAATATGAGCCTTAACTAATTGAGTTTTTTTCTTTTTTATCATATTTAAATAGTTAAATTTTTAAATGATCTTACTGTGTTATGATTTGGGTTGTGCAATTGTTTCATATATAAAGGAGCTTAAAGAAACTAGGAAACTGGGTCTAAATATTGAGTATGCATATTTTTTTTTGAAAATATATACGTTTAAAATTTTTAAAAAATTCGGGCCTACCAGGAATCCAGGATGACCAGGCAAAATTCATATGCTCAATTCGAAGATATCAATATCCGAAGTTACGTATTTATATGTGCAAGAAGAAGAAATAAGACTATTCAAGAAGAAGAAGATGAATCAAGAAGCTTGGTTGAATTAGTGAGCCGAGTATAAGGGATGAGCAAAATTGACCACAAAGTGAAAAAGGTAAAATGTTTGAAGTACATCCCGAAATATAAAGAAAAGTGCTAAAATAAATATATGATAACTATTGTATGGAAAATGTATTTATACATTAAGTTAAGGGGCTATTTGGTTATTCGCTTAAAGGTTAAAGTTTAACCTAATAAGGAAAAGGTAGCCTCCACCATTTTCATTTCAACATCTTCATCTGGAGCTAGAGAGAGAAAGTAGAGACAACTCAGGAACGGGGGGGGGGGGGGGGGGGGGAGGGGGGTCGAGAATGCCAAATACCTTTCTTTTATTCCTTGTTTGTCGGTGTACACAAACCCCCAACAAATCCTTGAAGATAATTAAAGGTTATCAAGTATCTTTCTTTACTTTTGTGTTTCCCAAGCCGTCGATTCCAACAAAACACTGTTTTAAATTGAGAAGGAGAAAACACAATACAGAACCTCACAACAAAACTCGAAGCTCCGATGTCGGTGACACTTCTTGGATCTTCTTCCAAAGAACTTCCGACCAATCTTGATCGATCTTTTCTAAGCCGGACTCAACTTGATTAAAGAATCTTACTCGCCACTCAGAATCTTGTTCTTCTATCACTACCTTCTTGATTTCTGATCGCCGTAGTTCCCGTAAGCTCTTACTTACTTGCCTGACCTTCTTTGATCGGTAATCCTTACCTGCAATTTTTAAACCCTAACAGTAGCTCTTGATACCAATTAAAGGACAATCAGATTTCAAGTATAAACCTCGATTGTATTATTGATTGGGATTAAATACCTTGGTTACAAATAACCTTATTTATAACAATACAATTCATCATTAGACAATAATATGAGAAAAACTAACTCAAAAAACCTTTAGGTTTTTAAGTATGATAACTAGGTCCTCGCACTTACGCAAGATTACACTAACAGAAGTTGTCAATGTTGTTCAAAACCATGAAGTCGTTGAACTAGCCATTAAAAATGAATGAGCCGGGAATGAAGACACCGTTGGCGCTCAAGAGGAAGAAGAAAATATTGGAGTTCAAGCGGAAGAAGACTGCGTGATTGAAGAAGTCGTTGATCAGAACCATGAAGATGCTACTAGAGTACAAAACGAAGTTGTCGTGATTGAGAATGGTGTTCAAAACCAAAATGTCGCTATTGAACTTGAAGGAGATATCATCGTTATGCAAGGCGCGAATGGAATTCTTACTCCGTTCAACCGTCACGTTCAAAATCCAAACCGGGTGAACGGAAAACAGTGAGCCCCAAGCCCAACAAGCCGCCAACTAAGCCCAAGAATCCATTCAAGCCCAAGGAGAATGTTAATGAGTTTATCAATGTCGAAAATCAAGATAATCTCCCTGTCGTTTCCGTTAATCCACAAGTTGATCAAGACACCCATCAAGCTGAAAACGGTGTGCACGCCGATAACAACAATTTGAACAAGAATCAAGAAGCACAAATAGACATTTCACACTTGGAAGAGAAAGTTGATCAAAATTTTGACCCCCAACATGTTCATCAAGCAGATAACGAAGATGTGCTGCAAATGAATGCAGGTATCAAGGCACAAATTGTAAGACCCAGGCTTAAGCGGAAGCGTCTGAGTGTGACGTACAAATTGCTCAAAACACATGTAACACTATTAAGTGACAATATTATCATTAATTAATTTGAACATCAAGTACACAAGTTTGTAAACAAAGAAATACATTTATCATATGAACAATTAGCCAACTTATCCATTTATTAATATAACCTAAGTTCTAGTGTCTTCTCTAAGCATCATCCTCTAATGATTGTCCATGTAGCATATATATAAAATAAAGGTCAACTAAATGAATAGTTGGTGAATTCATGCAAGTTTTGATAGATATAATAATAAAACCATACACTTCCATGAGACACGTGTAATAATCATGCAAGTAAGGTCCTTTCTAGTTTGTAACAACCAACGTACTTGGATAATCGAGCAAGTAAGGTCCTTTTCAGTTAGTAACAACCAACATACTCGGATAATCGCGCAAGTAAGGTCCTTTCTAGTTGGTAACAACCAACGTACTCGGATCAGGGGTCCCTTTTCTACTC